>NW_016805314.1:2005614-2036278 GCF_001698545.2 Rhinopithecus bieti | reverse complement strand
AATTCTTCCTATGGAAGACAGAAAAAGGCCACCAACTGCCTGCCAGCCATTCTCTTGCTTGTAGTATACCTGGGAAAAGCCTGAGTGGCCCCTCTGAAGCTCTCCGTCTCCATCTCAGGCTGGTGAGTGGCTGGCACTGACTATGTGACCATATCCAGTCTGCGCAGCCCACCCCACAAGCACAGGCACTCGCCACCCCCGGAACGTGTCTGTCTCATCCAGGACACCAGACCTGGACCAAGCTGGACAGCAGAAGGAAACAGAGGTAGCCCCGAGATAGGAGCATTCCACACATCCTCTCAAAGGAGACGGTCTGCACCATCTCATCTTTCAATTCCCCAAAATATTCACCAATTGGGCCTTGCCACCTATGACCTTGACCCCTGGAATTTATTCCTTATGCTAATTCCAGGGTGATGTTTCTACCCCAAATTGATCATGATCCTTATTTATTTGAGGCCAACAGGTTAGCACCAAGCCCAGCTTCTAAGTGGAACGAGCGCTACATTTCGTGACGTGCCTGCAGTCTGCATCCTTGGTGTCTCTTCTTGCCACACCTAGTTCGGTGCCCTTGCGCCTTGCCACATAGCCACATGTGTGCACACAGGGGCGTGTCCTTTTTCCCACCCTCACACACTCTCCCCTCTGTCCGAAATACGCCTCACCCATATCACTCTTATTCTTCATTCCAGCTCCTCTTCCAGTCTTCAGACACCTCTTCCAGGCGGCCTTCCCTGCCTGGCTCAGTGCCATGCACATCCCGCTAGTACAATACTTACCACCCTGTGTCATAATTCTCTTTGCCTAACTTATTTGTATTTCCTCCTCTGTCCTCTGTCCAGTAAGTTCCTTAAGAGCAGAGTCTGTATCTCATTGGCCCATGGCAGGGATTCAACCAGTGTTTGTTGAAAGAAGGAGGGGCGTTGCCACTCATGCTGACATATTCACATTCATTTGTCGTGGTATTTTACTTTTGCTTAAAATTATACTTGAAGAAAGCAAAACAAAAACGTTTTTCGTACCTGGCCCTCCACTTTATCTCAATTTCCTCTTCCAAATACCTTTCCTCCCCTTTTCTAACTATATCCAATACAAGTTACTGAGAATTGCTGTGGCTGAGTGTCTGTCTACACAGAAGTCAAGTCATGTCGATTAGGATTTCCGATCGAGTGCTTGCATTTGGAAAGCATCACAACACCTTAATGACACTCACGTAAGAGATGAGAATTATTATCTCCCTTTCTAACAAGCTCTAAACTGAACTTCAGGGAGCTTAAGTGACTTTCCCAAGTCCCCTGACTTCTGTCTTCAAATGCAACCATCTTCCCAGTATCTCAGAGATGCATCTTCAGAGAATAAAGAGAACAGAGTGTAGCTGCGTGGTCTGCTCCACCTGGGTACACGTTAAGGTGAGAAACGCAGGCGTGCCGCTGGACTGCTTCCCGCAGGCCATCCCACACTGAATGAATGCTATGTGGAAGGATTCCATGAGATGAAGACCTTAGGTCCAGGAGGGCGTGGAACACAGCACCCTGGGATCAAGGCCCTCTCAAAGCCAGTGTGGGCCAGAGCGGCAGCTCAGCCCATCTGCCTGGTGACATGGGCCATGCAGATGAGGCCTCCATTCTTCATCCAGCCACGCCTCCACTCCACAGTGAATGCGTTTATTGCCTCTATCTCATTAGAGAGCTGCGGAGGCCTAAAGAGACTAATTACCAGGACAGTTAGGGTCCCAGAGAACTGTGATGAGTGTCAATTATCCATCGGAAACATCTGGCAGGAATGAAAGCTTCAAATAAGATGCATTTTATTCGTAGCCAAGTGACTCACCCAAGAACCTCCCCCTTCCTCCCATCTTCCCCTCCCCGCCGCCACTCCCCTTCCAGCTCCAAGTTAGAGACATAGAAAGAATGGTGCAAGCAAGGGCAGCATGCAGGGCCAAGGTCTAAGAAGATCGCTGCATTAGAGCATCCGTGTGTGAGGAAAGAGGCAGGTCTGGTGCAGAGAAGCCCAGAGATGGAGCTATTCTGGGCTGACAGGTGCTCATTAGTGCCGCCAGCAAAGAGAAGTTAGGCTGCTGCAAGTGGGATCTACCCAGGAAGGATTGGATGTCCTTGGGGATAGGGTTAATCTAAATTGACACGGAGGTGGCTCAAGGTCAGGGGAGGGTTCCCTCTGCGCTGCTTCCTGGAGTTAGCTCAGGAAAGAATGCATCTGGGAGGAAGGTGAAGAGTTTTACACACCCCACACCCACCAAAGCAGCAGCTGTCTGAAACAGATACAAACCTTTCCAAGGGGTCAGGGCTGTAGTTTTCACTTCTAAAAGAAATTAAAAACAAGCCACTGTTAAGGTCAAAAGCAGACGGAGGTGCTCACTTTGCCCTCAGATGATTTCAGGAAGAAGCTGGCGCTCCTGGCGCAGCAGTGCCCCTGGGCCTCTTCCACGTGTCCCTTGCTGTCCTGACCACTGCCCAGCCCTCCTATAGGACCCCCTCTGGTTTTCTGGTTTACTTGGGCAGCCAGTTGCCACAAAAGGTGTGCAGGTTGCTGGAGAAGGATGTCAATGACAGTCAGGTTGGACCACAGACGGAAGCAGAGCCAAGATGTCCGCCTGAGTTTAGCAGGTGACACAGCTGCACCTTTGGAGCCTGAGGCACCAAACCAAATCTCCTTTGTACAAAAACTTTCTTTCTTTGGTCATCAGGCTATCCTCTAATTAGTGGAAGCCTGTAGGCCTTACGTATAAAGTTGATTGCTGCCTATGGATTTATACTACAGCATTTGAATGTAGGTGCTCATGCTGTATATGAAATGCAAAAGTCTGACTGGCATTTACCTATGCATTTAGAAACACTAGTGAGTTAGCTTTCATGTTCCAGAGGAGCCCAAACCATTGATACCTGACTTCTCTTGAAGAGTTGGACAATACCAAGCTGGTTCCACAGGGCTTCATCTCTCTGGGGCACCCTGCGGCTATGACCCACACCCGTACTGTGCTGCTACAGTTGCACTTGCTAGGACCTCCCTGTAGAAATGCTGGGATCCTGGCCCCTCTCTGCTGCCTAGACTGTGAAAGATCTCCATTTCACCAGCTTCAGCTCTCAGAACAACCTACAGAGCCTCTCCACCTTTTCTGTGGATAGTAGATGCCTTGTCTGGCCTGAATTTGGAATGATCTCTAATCTTTTACTTCCCTCTTTGTTGTTCACCCTGGATACAGAGAGGATGGAAAATGACACTAAAGCTTTTTGCATCAAAGTGATACCTTGGGAGTCTATGTTCTCTGTGCAAAGGTCCTCGCATACAGAAAGACAACCTAGACATAACTCATCCTAAAAGCAACTAAAACATTTGCTCAAAGTCAGATGAATACATACCTGTGCATTCACGCCCTCAATCTATTCTTTAAAATCACCTGACACATGATATCCCTCTTGATTTAAGTGGGCATTAGCGACCCTGAGAAGCCACTCTGAAGGTACAAAGAGGGAAAGGGTTCATCTACAATCAAAAGTTTTGTGATTGAGAAAATATCTGATATACAACAGGATGGTAGGGGAAAGCCAGGGGTGACGATGCCATGTTGCCTGTGCATTTAACAAGGACGGTCCCTTGAAGGGCTTGCTGGGCCCCAGAAACAAGTTCAGAAGCTAAGGATGGGGCGGGGCCATTTTCATTAAGTATCTTATTTAGGTACCAGTGATTTTTGAGCCTCTCTGTGCCAAGAAAAAAGATAACTGGAAGGAGGAAGGATGGACTGAAGACAGACTTCAGGAGATAAAGTAGTCATAAAACTTCTACCCCAAACCACAAGCAGTTTGGGGGTGCTCATCCAGAGAATGATGTGGGTGCTGGTTCAGACTGTGCTGGAGGAAGGACCCCAGAAGAGCTTTCCCCTGGCAGTTGAGATTATCAGAAAGAATGCATTGAAAGCACAAGTTCCTGCTGGAAATACCAGAGGTTTTCTATAAACAAAGACCCCCCCAAAAACTTCAGCTTAATTATGCCATCCAGATGGGTTTTTCCTCTTCCTCTGAATCTCCAACACACGCTACTTGAAAGATGGCCAACTCTTTTTAGTGCCCTCATAAGTAAAAAACGATTTGACGCTCATCTTTGACTTTAGCTAGAACTCATCCTTGGGCTTTTCCAGGCAACAACTGTTCAACCCTTCTGGTCAACTAGAGCGTCCTTTTGACACCACTTCTACCCCACCACAATGAGGTGGAAATGCCAGGATATTTTCGTATATACTCTACACCCATCACGCTCATTCCAGTCCACCCCCCTTGCTTTGGTACTAAGAAGACATGCTGGTACTGTCCTCTGTGCCATGCTTGACATGCTTCTGTCCAGTGTGTGTTGTGTCCCACTTCCAGAAACAGGAGCCTTGCTTGAGCCATCAAAGCTAATGGTGGCCATAAGCTCAAGTCTTTGAGTAACATCTTGACTATCAGGAACATAAACAATCCCCGAAAATTCAAGTGTGTCAAGCATGCATTTTCCACACCAAGGCTTTAACTGAAACTTAATTGATCTCTTTGTTAATGGTACATTAACAATAGGTCAGGGAGGGTAGGAAAGAAAATATGTTGAAAAGAAAGAAGAATTATGGAAGGAAGGAAGAAAGAAAGAAAGGAAGGGAGGGAAGGAGGGAGGAAGAAAGGGAGAGAGGAAAGGGGAAGGGGGAAAGAGGAAAAAAAAAAAGAAGAAAACAACAGTGAAAAGAACCCTCCCACCCCAACTCTAAGTCAATATTCAATGTCTGCTCAATCCAGAAAGTTATATTTTTTGCCAGCAAAGCTAATTTGGCTGAATCCGAGTGTCCAGTTAAGCAAAGGGCTGTTGTCTGGCTCCAATGGGCAGAGGAGGGCTGGTTTCATGTGAAGATGGATATGCAAACCTTCTAGCAAGAGGGTGACGGACTTTTGTTTCTTTTGTACTTTCTGTTATCTAGACACACACATACCATAGAAATGCTTAACTACTGGATGACTTGACCTAATTAACTGTCTTTAATTCTCTGCAGGGAAGAACTAATAACCTCTTCTGCTGCAATAGTTTCTTTCTGATATACAGAGTTTACTTTAGTCCCCTATTCTTTAATAAATTGCTTTGATGGTCACTGTGAGGTTTACAGACATTAATCAGCCAATCTTTCCCAGTCCACTGATACCATCAAATCTGACTTAATGCCTAGAAGATAAAAGACAAAGGGCCAGTGGGTGGAAAATGAACAGCCACGGAGCCGCTGAGTTTGCACTGTGGCCTGACTGTACTTTCCTGTGCAGAAGTTCAGTGAGGGATGGTGGAACATCCTTGAGTCCTTATTTATCACTGTGAGAGTCCTGCACCACCAAATATTAATAGGAGAGGTGACATGCAATCTGTTTTGTTTGCAAAAGGGAAGCAGAAAAATACTTCAATGGTGGCAGAAAATGCTGAGGAAGAACGAAATTCTCTTATCAAAATACTTCTAGTCCATCCAGATATTGGTTAGCAAAATAGCTTTGAACTTCTCTTAAAGCCAAGTGTACTCTGTCAGTGGAAATCAACGCATTCATATAAATCTTTCCTGGTATTTCCGAGGCAAGGTGAGTATAACTTGGAGGGTATTTCCTGAGAAAAGACATAGCTCTCTATCGCATCGAAGACTAGCAAACGAGGCGGGGGAATGACACGTGAGTGCGGTAAATGAGCCCAGGTGCAAGGGCTGTCTTCTCTAAATTATTTCTCATTGTACAAGAGTCCAGCAGCTCTACTGAAGACTGCACTAATCCAATGGTCAGAATGTTTTAGATGTCCACAGTCTTCTTCGCTGACCCATTCTCCTACACCCAAGAAGGTTGCTGAGATGAGGGGTTGAGCACATCCAAAGAATCAGCAAGTTGGCAAAGAAAGCCTTCCACCCAGAGTCATCAGTTCACAGGAGAGGAGGGAGCAGCCCAGCTTTGTCTCAGCAGATGGGGCCAAAAATAATGTCTCTTGCTCCTTGTCCCCTGCTCAGTGACCAGGCAAAGTAACCCGTTTGCTTTCGTTTGTGTTTCTGGTTGGTTTTCCTGCGGTTGACTTTGGTATGGGATGATGTTCTCTCTGTGAGTTGAGTACACCTTCCGTTAAATACTCTCTTTTAAAAGCCCCTACCTGAGTTTCAAAAGCTCCAATTTCCTCTGCGAATGAAGATCTCAGTTGTCAGAACTAACTCAGTCCTTCCAAAAGCATAGCCATAGCAATGCATGCCCATGCTCCAGGCTCTCTCACTTCGCTGGTACTATATGTTACCCACTTTTCTACTGCTATTTCATGTCTGTGAATACACTCACATGGAGGTTCAATAAACACAAGTTGAATCATAGGTTGAATCTGAGTAAGTCTATTGACACTTTTCCTTTCTATTTCTTTGTTTCATTTTCTTGCTCGTGGCTCATCACTGTGGTGCTGTACATCACTAAGTGAGTAATGCAGCCCTCTCTCTTTCCATGAGAAAGGTGTTTTTTTTCATCTGTCAAGCGCTTCCCATGTAATGCATTTCTTTTCATCTACCCCTCCACCTCCAAAGTCTACAGCCATCCTCCGATGACAGTTTGCAAGGCCAGAATGTGAGGAGATGAACAGGGTGGTGTGGGGTGAGGTGGGGAGAGGAGGTCAGGGGATTGGGGTGGAAGGTGGGAGAAGCATTCCCCTCCCTGGCTTCACAGCTGCCTTCCTGAAAGGCTACTGCTGTGGTCAGCACTGTCCTTAGGGTGAGAGCAGTGCACGTGACACACATTTTATTCCACTGCTTGCTTGGATGCTTAGTCATAGTCTTAATGAGTCACTCACTCTAGGTTAGTGAGAAAATTGGAAGGGATGTGCAAAGACAGGCAAGAGATGCAGGAGATATTCGCAGAGGAGGGCTGTAAGTGGAAGAGGATGTAAAGGGACTGTGGAGAAGGGGCTGAGAAATGAGTGAAGGACACCCTGTGATGTTCCACCGAGGGGCGTCCTTGTCTGTCAGTTTACGTCTGGAGATTCAACATGCACCTCAGAGTTTTCAAAGCCTTTGTAATATGCATTCTCCATTGACTGTTGGAACAACTCTGTAAGGTGGATAAGGCAGATCAACTGTATTGTAGAGAAGAGGAAATTGAGTCTAAATAAGGCTTAGTGAGTTGCCCAAGACCAAAGAACCACTAAATGCCAGCCCTCAACTAGAAATCACTGTGTATTGGCAACCACTCATGCAATGCCATGCCTATCTTCCTCCTTTGGAGAACTTCGTGAGCCACTTGATGCATTTGACAGAATATCTGAATCACTGTGTGCTTGGTGTCTGATTCTGCTGCTGAGGGGACCCTCAATAAGACCCTTTTCATGAAAACTGCTCAGTTGGTTGAAGTAGTCTTCCTACGGGTCCCAGACTCACTCTCTACGCTTTGCCTTTGTGCTGATCTCTGGGCTTGGATAATTTAACGATACTTTTCTTTCTTTCCCCCTCCCAGCCCTCCTGGGGGAGTATGAGCAAGGGATGAGCAGAGCGAAGGGAGCTTGAAGTCTCCCTGGCTCCCAATCACCTCCTTCACTAGCCTTCCACATCCTCTAAGACACTTTACAGACACAGGTAATACACAGCAGGGGATAGGGAGTGGGGAAGGGGGGCTCTGGGATAGAGGGAAGGGGAGACAAAACATAAAGCAAGGAAGATACTGACCTTGCAACAAAGTTGAGCTCGTAGGCTCATTTAGTTCTAAATCGGTTGAGGGACACACAGGAGAGAAAAATGAGAACAAACACATATATTATATACAGTGCTATATATTTGTCATATATAGTTTGTATACTGCCTTTCACAGACATTTCTGGGGGAATATATAAAAACAAGGAAGACAGAAACCAAAGGCGGTAGGACAAGGTGCGGCAAGAGAAACGCTGACATGCTTTATGTTTCCATATTGAATGCCATGGCTGGGAAGGCAGGGAGCTGGTTATGCCAAACATTTTCTGGTGCAGTTAGATTCACTCTTAGCTCACGCTGAGCCAAGCTACTGACTGGATAACAAAGGACTACAGTTTCTTTCCGGATGAGAGACTTGTTTCCCACTTCCCCACCTTTGCTGTTTCATCTTAGGACACCAAGTTCAGGAATTTTTGCCCTTGGCACCATGGTAGGATCAAGCTCCCCAGAGCACCATGATTCAGGAGTGTGGGAGCAGAACTCTCAGAGGTCCCTGCAAGCCCTGTAACCTTAGACACCAGGTGCTTGTGACGGGAAGGACTAACCTGCTCCTATCTGGCTTCAGTATTCCCAGACTGCCGGACTACGGTCTCTTGCACCAGAATTCCTCACTTCTCAATGTCTAGGCCACGTGGAGACAGCGTGCAGTTTATGCACAAGTTGGTGGCAAAATGATGATAATTTTGCTGCCTTTCTGTAATGCCACAGGAGAATAAACTTCATCAAGAAGTTTGTGTATTCACAAAAGGTACATGCTGCTTTCCAACCTGCCCCAAGTGTGCTTGCTGGCTTTTAATGGATACTGACATGGAAAATTCCCTAATAAATTCATATTTGTCAAAAGACCTCATTGACAATGAGCCTCATTAATGAACCTAGGAGCCACAACAACGTCTGGACTATTGGCTGCAAATACTCATCTCACACAGGAATGGGGGTTGTGAGCTCCACAGAACTATGTTACCCAGGCAGCATTTCTAGCGATGGGCTCCTCATGAATGATCTCTCAACTGAAGCTAACAAATTAAATTGGTTTCTGACTGAAACGTGCTGCAAACTTTTTCTCCCCTAGAGATTTAGAATGTTAAGGTTCTGAGACTTCTGGCATTAAAGGACATCCCCACATGTACCCCACTCATCTTGGTGTGACCCAGTCTTTCTAAACATATTTGAATATATACTCTCACTTTTTCATGTCCTTTTTAGAAAACCCTGGACTCCAGAGAGCTGGCAATGGTAGAAATGTCCCAAAGGAGGCACAGGGCAGATGCTGATAGACCCATAGGGCAGGGGGGCACGGGAAGTAGACATTGTAATTGCTACATGTGTGCCTGCTGAAAAGAGCATATTTATGACCCACCCTTCACTGCTTTCCTTGTCATAAACGCCATCTATTCAACTCTTAGGAGAACTGTTTGCTGCTTCTCCCTATTCTCATCCCGAGATGGCTTAAGGGGAAGAAGCTGGGGAAATAGACAATCGTGATAAAGCCAATGGCTGAACCATTGCACGCAACCAAGTCGGGAAAGAGTAGGTCAAAGTGGGGGACCGGGGGAGAAGGCTACTCCTGTGAGGACAAGGACTGCTGTGAGCAGAGAGCAGGACTTGGGAGGGGTTAATGGGAAACTGAGGGGGAGCCTTAGATTTGCAAGGCGAGGGAAGGAGGGGTCTGTTCCTTCCTAATCCTGGTCTCTGTTCATGCGGACAGACGCCTGCCAAAAAAGCAAAAAGGCCTGACAAATGCAAGGGGCACTTATCATCCCTGTGTGAGAGATGCCAGACACATCAATCACTCAAATCACAGCTCTGCCCATTCCCAGCCACTGGCTCGCGGATCAAGGGCGGCTTTCTCCTTCCCAGCCCTCTCAGATAAAGCTGGCTTTACTATTTGTGCCGGGTAGAATGCGGGAGGATGTAATGGGCAAGCAGAGATCCTCTGGTGAAGCAGCAGGCTCGTGATTCGGAGCAAGCCACATACGCTATCACCGAGGGCACGTGGCTGGGTTGTGGGATTATCCCAAAGTTCTCAGAATACGAGGAATTTGTGTTCTTGCAAATTATCTGTCAAATGCCTCCCCTTACTTCCCCATCACATTCAAGAGTGCTTGTTAACATGAGGGATTGGGGGAACAGATGTGAAAAATCTCAAGCTCAAAGAACTTGATGGAGTATGAAGGGATTTGCCCAAAAGCCAACCGGAATTTAATCCTGTGGCCTGTAGGGAGAATCTGCATTCATCATGAGAGGCCTGGAGCCCTGCCTGGTGGCACCGTCAGGACGGCAGGCTCCCTTCTGCACAGCTCTCTGCTCATAGGGGCAGGCATCAGAATTTACAAGGGAGCTCGCTCACTTGCTTCTGATATCAATACAGTAGCCAGATATGTGACGAAGGCGGGGCCCTTCACATCCTAGCGACTGGAAACAGTTTTGGAAAAGGGAAAATTTTACACTAAGCCAGTGAGCAAAGACTGAAATAGCAAACGTTCCCCTCTGAGTTCTTGACTATTTTACCCGATTACAATTCCCAGAGTCAGTTTAGGTGCCATCACTGAGAAAAAAAAAAAAAAAAATCCAATGTCATTTTGGCATTCCAAAGTCTTTTTGTCCCGTCTCAGGATCTTTTCCATTATAGAATGAAACATAAACGTTCTTCTTCGTTTTCCTTTTCCCACTTCTGAGATCTACTTTTATACATGTACTATACATATACTACTTTGTATACATGTCCACTGTCTGTCTCTGTCTCTCTTGTTCTTTCTCTTTCTGTCTCTGTCTCTCTCTGCCTCCTCCCTGTGTCTCTCTATCTCTGTCTCTCACTGTCTCTCTGTCTCCCTCTCTTTTCCTCTCTCTCCATTTTTTCTGTGTCTCTCTTTTTTTTTCTCCCTCTCCGTGTCCACTGCTACCCTGCTAACCTCTGACGCTGGCCTTAAGGGGCCCTCCCACCCAGCTCTCCCTTTCTGCACCCTCTCCCCTCTTCTTGCCCAGCTCAGAGCACAGTCTCACCAAATAGCATGATGCTGGCATTGGTGTGACCCAGCTTGTTGGAGGCCACGCAAGTGTAGTTCCCATAGTCATGTTCAGAGACATTGAAGAAGATGAGTTTTGAGAGGAAAGGTCTGTTTTCCACTTTCACTCCTTTCTTTCCTTCAATCAGTCTGAGAGAAACAAGAGCCAAAAAAAAAAAAAAAAAGAAGAAGAAAACAAGATGGTTATGTGTCCTCATAGGAAGAAGGTAGGCCCCGGGATTCGTGATCTTCTCCTTGCCCCGCTTCTGACATCATTATAACCACTATTTGATCCACTCAACCACACCATAAGGCAGTAGTAGTTCACACACAGTGAGTGACACGTGTTTCTTGATTTTCACACATGTGCCTAGGGGCACTCCTGCCAGAACATCTGATCTTCCTAGCCTCTCATCCTTGCCTTGTAGCCTGACAGCAACACCACAACAAATACCCGCTGCCAGCTGTGTGGCATTCAGAACAATGTGATTCGAATAGTAAGTGCTCAGAAGTGTGGACCTGACGATGATGATGGTGACAACGAAGATGGTGATGGTGATGATGACAACCATGCCAATGAAAAACTCAAACTTCTGAGAGAAGAGAAGAGCCACCTGAAGAATTTGAAAGAGAAATGTTTTTCAAGTACCTGGTAATCTAATTTCTCCTGAAGCACCAGAGGCATTGTATAGATAATACTTAATATTTGGCTATGAAGAGGAGAAAAATCATCTTTTTCTCATCAGGGGACTCTGAAGGGCTTGGGAGGAGTGATCTGCCTAGACTATTACAGAGGATTAGTCTGGAGGGATTAGAGGTTCCTAAGAATATGTCCCTTTAGAGCCAGGACAGTCTCCCTGACCTCCACAATGGCAGCCCAGTAAGCCACGAGGATTGCATTGGTCTAGGGGCTACTAAAGAAATGCCACAGGGAGTTAGTTGGGGGAAGTGAGGTATGCTAATTAGAACCATGGATTTTATTACCGGGCAGATAAAAGGGTAAGGAGAAAGCTGCTGTTGGAGTCAGTAGGCATGTGTCTTAATACTCAGGAGGCTGTTAACAGCAATTCCTATGGCAATCATGGACACCACCTACCCTCCTTTGCAAGATTCTGAAATGTTCATTTCTTAGAATGAACTTTAAGCCAACCTTTTACTTTCCCTGAAACAATTTGTAATCCTTGCCCTGAAGCTGATCCTATGCTATGGGAAAGATGAATACTCTTGAGGCAAAAATCCCTTCTTGATGAAGGATCTCAGGGAATATGGACACAAAGCTAAGTTTCTTGTTTAGGGCCTGGCTGGAGCACAACTTATAGCAAGCAGACAATGTCATGGTGGGAGCATACTGGAACAGATTCAGGGGACATGCTTTGGGGCAAATGGATGCTACTGAAAAAAACAGTACTCAAGGCAGAAAGAGAAAGTAAAGCACTGAGACAATGATGAGGAAATGCTTTGCGGACCGTACAATGGTATCAGTACAATGTATTTCTATAGAGTTAGACATAGATGACTCTTGCCCATCCCTGGGTCACAGCATGTTTTGGCATAGAGGGCAGCTGCTTTTTCTGAAGACCTGTCTCTGTGGGATTACAGAATAATTTTCTCCACTCCTGCAACTTACAGTAACCTTGATCAGAAAAGAGAGGCGGGTTCTGGCTGGAGTTTTCACCCAACATCTGCCTCCAGGGAAGTCAGAAGATAGGTTGGACAGACTTGCCTTGCTTTTCATTATGTAGATGTTCCTCTGGGAGCCTTCCTCTCCAAAAGCTAGGGGCAATGAACTGGCCTGAGTCCACAACTTCATTAAAATGCTAGCACTGTCCAAATGGAATGAGGCATCCGACTGTGCAGCCAGAGGCCACTTTTACATTTCCAGCTTGTTATGTACACATTGATCCTCTAGGGGGTGCTGTCCATACCACTCACCAGGAGGATTCTGTGAGCAAGTCAGGCTGATTGATCCCACTGCCCATTTTGACACCATTCCTCCACCACGGGGAGGAAGCTTTCCCATCATAACCAAACTGTGAATGAGATTTCAGCTCTGCAGTTGGGAGAGACTTAACTGGAAGTAGGTTCCTGCTTGACAGCTCTGAAATGTCTTTAGCTAAAAACAGCACAGGGGGCCAGCAGCACTTTGCAGGCTTTGCAGCTCCTGGGAGGACACACTTGCCTTCTCTGGGTGGGTATACATCCCCTCCCTCCCGCACTGCTCCCAGGCCTCAGTTTCTTATGAAAGTTGTGGGCTTTTCATTAGCCAATGCCCCTGTTGGATGGGTGGCCTTCCGTAGGTATAGCGTTTCCTCTTCCTTTGTTGGATAACACACACAATAGCGTGCGGTTGAGTCGTTCTAGCATGTAGCCAGAAGACTTCTTACCTAACTCTTGGGAAAGCTGCCTGTCCTCACCACACAGTTCCCTTTACTCTGCCTTGGAAGTCTGCTCATCTCACTGAAAACGGGAGATGGGCTAGAGCCGGCCTTCCCCCAGGGCAGACACAATATGCCTTGGGAGACCTGCCTGGCAGACCCAATGGGCTGTGATCAGGACTTCAGAGGCAGGGATGCTGCAGCTGAGCTGGGTGCCAGGAGGAAAGACAGCCCTGTCTCATGCCAGCACACTGGAAATAAACGTATACATGTGCAGCAAAGGGAAAACTGACTAAACTAAATGGAAAGGGGAGAAAAGGAGAGGCCATCAGAAGAACTGAAAGACAGAAACAAAGCTGCCTGAGCCAGGGGCCTCTGAAGACCATCCCTGGCCCTGCCAGCCCACTCTCTCCTCCTGGGTAAATGGTGGCAGGGAGAGCTGTCTATTGTGACCACAGATGCCGCACAGAGGAGAGCTCTCTCATCCTTTTACTCGCCATTGGCCACTTTTGCTTTACTTTCCTCCAAGATTTTGCTTTCCCCTAAATATTTCTTTTTCTATTTTTCTCCAATAAAGAATTGGAATAATAGGGTGCTGCTGATGACTTTTCACTAAGACCTAGACAACTGAAGATTTGGAAACTGACCCCATAGCTCAACAGGTTTTTGTTTTGGTTTGGTTCAATAATTAATTTTTATGCCTCAGTTTCCTTCTTTGTACAATAAGAAGGTCAAAGAGGGAATGGATAAGTGAAAGAGAACTTCTAAGTAAGGTTACCATATTTATCAGAAAACACACTCCATTCTGCTTGATTCTTCTTTCTTGGAAGAAGGGGAAAGCCAGCTTATTTCTTGTTTTCTTTGTGAGTTTGTTTTCCTCTTTGTGTCTTAGTTCTTTCATCTGTAAAATGGGCTAGATGAATATAATACACCTCACTAGAAGCTGCCAGAATGTGTCCTTAATTTTTTTTTTTTTTTAAAAAAACAAAACACTGCTTTTCATTTGGGAGGATTATGATAAGACACAGTGAATCTTACAACTGACTGACAAGGTTCTAACCAAAATTCAATTTTCGATCTAGAGACCAGAAAGAGCTTTTGGTGTCTGACTGACCTCACAAGGAAAGAAGCCAGGGCCTGCCAAAGATGCGCACACAGTGTGGGCGGCCATTCACTCGCCCCTGGCCTGGGTTTCTCACGCTGCTCCCCTTCTCAGAATGACCTCTTCAGTGTTTTCCCTTCTCAGCTTCCCGGCCTCCCTCACTCCTTGCTCTTACTGCACCCCACATACACCTCAGGACTCTCTTGCATCCCTACACCACCACCTCTTTTTAAATGAAAATGTTCTGAACACAGGCAGCTCTTGCCCATTTTCCATTGTTCATCCCCCTTAAAGTGGCTCTTTGATAACAGCAATTGCCATGGTGCCTGGCTGTCCTGAGCTACTGATCCCTGCACTGATATGCCATTTGATGACACCTCAAAATGATCATCTTCAGTGACTCACAACAAATATCCCGACGACGGCCGTGACAATGGGAAGGAAGGGAATAGTCCCTTCTCTTTTCTCCTACAGTAAAAGAACAACTTGGGCACAAAGGGAGGGCTAAATTGGGTCATGGACTCTTATACAACGCTACTGATAGTGTCTGGAACAGGAGGGGAGACCTGCTGGCTGCAGCTAACTTGTTAGCCACTCCCAGGGCCCCGTGAGCCTTCCTAACTCCTTCACGCAAGCCTGAGAATGTGGTAAGAATAGCTTCAGGCAGAACACGTTATGTTCTTGGCCTATAAAAAATTCACAGGCCTTCCAATGCTCCTGGAGGCCTTTCCTTTGCGATTTCGCTTTCCTAAAAACAGTTACCTGTCAGATCTGTTGGTTGGCCAGTGATAATTCTGCATGACGACATTAAAAACGCAGCTGAAATCCATTAATGTTAAGAAACGACTTCTTTGCACATTTGCCTCCTATAGAGAGGAGAAGTTCAGAAGAGGATTTTATAGAGTTCATTTGCAACCGTCTGGAATCAGGACCCTGGAAAAGTTTCTTCTGGAGATGGGGGTGGGGGTGGGATAGGAAAGAAGGAAGCTTTACCTCTTGTCATCCTTGTACCACTGGAATTCTGCTGACGGGACTGCTGAGGCTTCACACTGCAGTGTCCCCTTTTGTCCCACGGGGACACCCGTACCCTTGGCTTCTGAAATGTATGGTGGATCTGCAGAAAGAAGATGTCTCACAGCTTTTTTTTTTTTTTTTTTTTGAGATGGAGTCTCGCACTTGTAGCCCAGGCTGGAATGCGAGTGGCATGATCTTGGCTCACTGCAGTTTCCGTCTCCTGGGTTCAAGCGATTCTCCTGCATCAGCTTCCCAAGTAGTTGGGATTACAGGTGCACGGCACCACGCCCGGCTAATTTCTGTATTTTTAGTAGAGATGGGGTTTCACGGTATTGGCCAGGCTGGTCTCCAGCTCCTGACTTCAGGTGATCTGCTCGCCTCAGCCTCCAGAAGTGCTGGGATTACAGGGCACTGCACCTGACCTACAGCATTTTAAAATGCATTTTAAAATGAAGAAGGCTGCTTCCTTTGTTGATTTTGTTTCTCATTCTCTGTCCTGGCTCTGCTTACTTAGACAGTAAAATTGCTACACAAATTGTACCAGAGAATAAAATATTTTGATGCTGCTCTAAGAAAAGCTGGGTCTTCCTTTCATGTGTTGCTTTTGTTCTCCTCTGTACAGAGTTGAAATGACCATGTACTCAAGCATTTTTTCTGTTTAAACTTTTTAACTTTCATAGGATGATGCCAGCCCATCAACCCTACACTCCAAGGGTTGACAGTCAGCTCCTTTAATCAGCCTTCTAGAATTTCTGCACACCAGGTTCTTGCCAAAAGTATATAACCTCAAACTATTCAATTCCCATCAAAAGCTCAGTTGCAAGAAATAATATTCAAGGAGAATTGCCTGAAGGATATACAGATGAGTCATTCTTGGTATTCTAAAACAGATCCCTGAATCAAGTCAGAGCAGGTGACCACACTAGGCCTACGCACTTGGTCTGCATTCATCTGAAGTCTTTCCTGAACTACCCTTCGCATTCTAACAGTTTATATTACAGGGCATTATGAAAAACAGCCACAATAAACTGGCTATTCTATTTAATGCAGAAATATTGTACATGATGTTGCTGACTCTCTCTCAGAGTGCTCTATTTGTGCAGACCCTGAAGAGAATTTTCTCTAGGGTCTCAATACCAGGGAAAGCAGCGTTTCTCCCAAGCAACTAATTTGCTTTTATCTTATGGACAACATAAATTTTAAAGCAGGTGATGTTTCTCTCTTTGCTTTAGCAAGGCTAAGCCAAATTCTGCACCTGCACCGAGCGATCTTGTGGTAATATTTCATGTGCTGGGGTTTTCCTAGCTTTCACTCACTTTCCTAAGCATATTTTTTCTTTGCTTCTGTTTCTTTATGTTTTAAGTTCATCTTTATAAACTGTAAATCCTCTTAAGTCCCTTTGTAAAAACTTGTGATATGATTTTTAAAATGACAGCATTTTATACCTATTGCCTTGCTTCTTAAACTGCTTTATATTGACTGGGTTCACATTGTAACACAAACCTAAATCTTAAAGACTGGATATTCTCCTAGCTAAAGTATCCTTCTTTTAACTCCACCCCACCCGAGTTTTGAAGGGAAAAGTCATTTCATTTGCTGATTTAGTTATTGAGTTCTATTTCTTCCTAAGTCTTCCTGGAATGTGCACAGCAGAGAAAACTTCCAGAATGTTGTAGGGAGCTAAGTCAAGGTACATAATGAGGAACCCAGAGGGAAAAGAGTGAAAGGAGGTAGGAAATTCAAGTAGGACTGATGTCAGAGAGAATCTGGAAGGCTGAGAAAGGAAATGAGGGGTCCACACAGGGCATTTCAAACTTTTTGGATTCTGTATCTTTGTTAGTAATAAGCAAATTTATTGTTACATCCTCTAAGATCTATATCATAGCTACTTGTATGTATACCATGCACATCTATAAGTGTAAAATAATGAGATACGATAGATGAACCATCAAGGGAAGTTCTAAACTTCCTTCTACACTCTAGCACATGGTTTCTTGTCTCATTATGGAGATGTCTGGTCTAGACAGTGAGAGGCTCCAGCACAACTGTATTGTATGGGTAAATTATGGGAAAATTTTGGATTTGAAGACTTGTTTAAAAAATTATGAGTTGAATGCCATTTAATGATCTCCCAGCCATGCAAGTCAAGTTTGGCTTTATATTCAGTTACTTTCAGCTACTTTTTCTTTTAATGTGACACGTGACACCTTGAGGTGTCAAAAACTAGAGTCAGAAATGGTTGCTCCTGAAAGCAGAATATGGAAAGTGGTGCTGCATTCTTCCCTCCCTAAGTCAGTAGCTGGCTGTGCCAATGGGCTCTGGATGGTGGCTGTGACAACAGACCAGCCTCATGCACGTGCAGGGTGGGTGGTGGTGAGAACACTTACAGTTCACCGTGACCTTTACTCTCCGTACCACGGGCGCGGCCACGTCGTTGGAGGCACTGCACTCGTAGTCCCCTGACTGCTCCCGGGTGATGCCCTGAATTTCCAAGTATTCGTCTTCACTCACAAAGCCAACCGCTGTGGAAAAACCAGTAACATGTGGTGAAATACAAGGAAAAAAAGACCAAATATATTAACTTAAAAAACAAAGTATAAAATGGTTATGTCTGCAGATAATTTGCCACTTGTAAGTTCAGATTTTGAGGAATTTTGAGGATTATCCCTCCTCTGTCTCTTCTACACCTCTGCACCACAAACTTTTCCTTGGCTCCCCAGTGGAACAGCTGAAATGTTTGTGTTTCTAAGTGAACTAAGCACAGTGACTGGAGAATTACTGGTCCCGATAAGTGATTAATAATTTTGACATTTACATTGCCTGTATCTTACCAAGCAGTCGTGCTCTGGGATCTAAGTTATGCACCTTAACTCTTTCTGATCTCAAGGTATCACTTAGACTGAGCCTTGAATATAAAGTTTATGACTACATCCTTGAGCATAAATTAATTAAAAATGCCACACCAGCAGCTACACACACACACGCACACATGTACCACAAAGGCAGCAGAAACACTAACATAATAAATTTAACTTTCTGTTTTCTGACTCAGACAATTAATTGGATAGGCAGAAATCAACGTGCTCAACTTTGATCTGCTAGAGCTCCTAGGTACAAGATCCTAAAGACAGATCAGCACTGGGACTCCGCGCTTGATGCCTAACTGTAAGCATGTCAGAAATTCATCAGGTGACACGGCTGCAAATCCACTCAGTCCCCTCATCATCGCAGGACTCATTGTCTTTAGTGAAAAATTATGAGTAATAATAACAACCCTTCACACACCAGACTCTGTGCTTGATGTCTGGCCATGAGCACTCAGTTATTGAAAGACCAAGATATTTAAGGGCTAGAGGAGATTTCAAAGTTCTCTCCCAGAGGCACCGGAGCCTGAGCTTCTTTGCCGAAAGACAATGAAAAACAAAAGTTAGAGCTTACATCCCAAGTTATCCTCTCTTATCTCTTAAATGAGGGTAATTAGAATGACAGCATCCTAAACCTGGATACCTTTAAAAGGAAAGAGGTGCTAGTAATTAATGATTATTATCAGACAACAGGCATAAGTTAAGACTGTCCCTAGCAATTGAGAAGTATTTTCCCAAACATAATATACATACATTCCTAATACCTCACAGGGTCACAGGGCTATTAGACTAACACACGAACATGCCTATATATGTACACACTCACACACAGACACATATGAAAGCACTCTGAAACTCTCGTGTGCTGCCCACCTGTTGGTTTAGTTATTAATCCTATAATCTGGCTGGAGGTACAGCTTCAGGGGGTGTAGAACTGTATTAACATGAGTGGCCCAAGAAAGGGAAAAAGGAACATTTCTCTCCAGGTCATAAAACCCTTCTGTAATGCCACATGTTTCTGCTGGCCCAGAGCACGAAAACAGTAGCTGTAAAAAACCAATACAACAAGGGATGATGTGTGTGGTATGTAAGGGATGATTGTATGTGTTCCATGACAGTGTGGAAGTCACTGTTTTGTCAAGATAACCACAATAACAGTAACAACAGCAACAACAGCAAGACCATGGTCTTGTGAAGAAGGGCCACTGCCTTGCTCCATTTGATCAGCGCTCTTTGGCCATGATAAGTCTGTGCCACTGCCCAGCAGCAGGCCAAACTGGGGCCGCACTTCATACATCTTCATGCCATATGCAAACTACACTATGTATATACAGAAGGTTTCTTGCCTCTGATACACAGAGAAGAGGAAAAGAACAGCCTATGTCCATTACAACAAACAAGAAAGAGATATTAAATTCATAAGACAAAGAAGGAAACTGTTCATAAGTAGAAAACATGGCCAAAAAGACCAGGATATAAAGACGACAAACAACATTAACCCAAATAGACTCATAGTTGCTACCAGTAAGACACTTCTAATGGTCTCAGTAGCCTTTATTAACATTGTTTGATACGCATCTTTAGGGGAAAGGTACTAACCTTGATTTGAGAATGGATAGAAGAATTGAGAAGAGCTTTAAATGAATAATCTGTAATTCCTCGTGTGTTGTCATTGTTTATTTGCTACCAACCATGGGCTTACATTTGTCAGAGCTTTCCCTGCCAGAATGCTATAATTACTGTGCCAAGCATCTTGGAGACCAGTGTCACACTTAATATTCCCATTAATTTTAAATGGTAGTCCTTGGTACATATGTGTGGCAATTGGTGTCATATTTTAATTAGGCTTGCCCTACACCATCTGAAATTAATAATAGCTCGAATTACCAGTGTAATTTATAAATTAACAGTGCCGCAGCATTAGGAAATAAATTAGCTCTGGACAGCTGTTTCTGGATTGAGCTCCAGGGTCGGAGCAGGGACGGGTGGGACCTCAGGTCTCCTGGGAAGCTGTGTATTACATCACCAAAGCAGGGAAACAAACAAAAAGGCACAAGCTCTCTGGATCTCTTGTGCTCTCCAGCTAAAGTTCATGCATCTGTTTCACTTCCATAATTCAAATGTGCTCTTTTGTGGGCACAGCTAGATTTGCAGGGGCCAACCTGTCATATGGACACCCAAATGGAAAGGCCTGCTTGGGGCATGACACACCTGGACTGAAATGCAGGTACACAAATATTAAGGCAGTCAAAATCGAGAACTCATCAGTTTTTCTGTGGGGACATGGGTGCCACATTAATTCATGTGTAGTTTTGTATATTTATGTCAGGTGATCTTGTGTAGGAAAGGACATTGGATGGCTCAAGTTTTGGGGAAGGCATATGCTCTTCTAATTCCAGAGGAAGGAGATTTTTCCTCAAGTCATCCTGCAAGAATAGTGAGGCTTAATCCTACCTTCCTATGTTCCCTGGACCAAATGTGCAATCACAGAGAAACCACAGTGACTTCATTGCTCACCAGTTATTACATGTACACTTTTTGATTAAGTTGGGTAAGGCATGTAAAAAGTGACTTGTACATAGTAATATGCTTAATAAATGTAAGCTTTCATTGTCATTATGCTCACTTTTCTCCTCACCCTTTTTCTCTACTAGAGGCATATACAGCAAAACCAGAGAGAAAGTTGGTCAGTTTATACGTAACAAAATAAATTTTGAACCACCCGAAATCAGGTTCTTAAAGGAGATGCCTCAAACAAACCAACCCCCAAAAACACTAAACTGAAATCTGAGTTTCTAGAGTTAATAAGACAAGGAAAATTTTTGTTTAAAAGCATTTGTGCTGTGGCTATGAAGTGATTGGTGCTTTATCACCAGTGTGAGGAACTTACAGAGCATATTGGGTAAAAAGAAATCAAGCAAGCATAGTTTTTAAAGTACTAAAGGATATTCTTGGTTAAGAGACATTAGTGGGGAAGAGGCAAACCACTTGATAAAACCCTATGAAAAGAAACTCTTCATGGTCAACAGCTTCTCATTATAAGTCTGCTTTTTCTTTCTGTAAAGAAAATGCATCCTCGGGTGGAAATCACACACTCCTCTTCCTGAAATATCCCCTTCATCATGGTCCACTTCTTCAGACACTAGAAATGGCTCCTTATTTTTCTGTCACATCAAACACAAACTCTACTGCCTTATTATCAAAGCCCTCCATAAAGTAGCCCTGATCTATTCACTCAAGTTTATCTTGCATGAGTGCTATGAAGAAGGCAACTGATCATCATCCTAAGAGGCAAAAGTTTGGGATCAGAAAAAGCCAATTCACTACCCTCTAGTTTCATGATGGGGTAGGTCTCCTAACTCCCCTGTACCCCAACGTCTTCATCTGCACAATCAGAATAATGTTACCTACTTCTAGGGTTGCTGTGAAAGACAACACGTGGAGTGCAGTGGGGACCCTGAGAGGCCCAGGAGAAGTCCTCTGTAGAACTTAGTCTAAACAACTGGTATACCACACCATCACTGCCACTGCCACAGCTCTCCTGCCAGGCCATGCTAGTTCTCATCCGGGACCAACATGATGATTTATTCTTCACAGATTTTTTTTTTCTTTTTTTTGTCATCTAGAAAGCTGTGCCCTCTTGGTCTATCTAAGCAAATACCACCTTTCTTTCAAATGTTAACTCTTCCTTGCAAATACCCTATTATGCGTTCAATTACGTCCTCCCAAAAAAGATATGTTGAGGTCCTACCATCAGTACCTCAGAGTGTGACTATATTTGGAAATAGGTCTTTACGAAGGTGATTAAGTTAAAATGAGGTATTACCGTAGGCCCTCATCTAATATGACTGGTGTCCTTATAAAAAGGGATTCAGGCAGACACGCACAGAGAAAGGGTAGTGTGAAGACACACAGGGTGAAGATGACCATGTGATTGGAGTGATGCTTCTATGAGCCAAGGAATGCTGGAATTGCCAATGCATACCAGAAGCCAGGAGAGGTGAGGGAGGGTTCTCCCTGTCACTGTCAGAGAGAGCACGGACCAGCCAATCACTTGATTTTGACTTCTAGCCTCCAGCACTGCAGAGTTTTCTTGTTCTAAACCACCCAGTTTTTTGTGCCTTGTCACAGTAGCCACGGGACACTAATACAATGTGCACTATTGTTGCACATTCAGTTCATCTAGTCTTTAAAATCATAAGATAATTAAAGAGCTTAAAGGGACATTAATGGTTATATAATTCCATAGTTGCTCTGCTAGTACATAGTCTGTCTGCAGTAGATTTCACTAGAGTCGTTGCTTAAAATATAGAATTTTAGGTCCCACTCATACCCACTAAACCAGAATCTCCTGGGATGAGGCGTTTTCATAATCTTCCTAGGAAATTCTCATGCACAGGCCCGTTTGGGAACTAGTGATTGCACTCAAGCCTCGTATTTTTCTTGTGGGAAACTGAAGCTTAGAGGAGTCTGTGGGCACATATCTGGTCAGTGACAGAGCACACCAGGTCTCCTGATGTCCAATCCACTGCTCCTGCAACTGTAATAAAGTTTCTGAGTAGCTGTCTTGTGCTGCACACAGGGGGCTTATTTTTTCAATGCAATTGAAGGCCTTTGACAGCAGGAACCAGGTCTTGGATATCTCTGGCTCTCAAGGCAGTTAGGAAACCAGTTTGCATAATTTTAAAATTTGTCAACTTCTTATTGACTAACTTTTGGCTGACAGACCCAGAACAACAGGTTGAATTCACTGAAAAAAAGTCAGAGACCCCTTGTTGCTCACCTAACCCTCCCGTGGCTTCATTCCCAAAACAACACCATTTACAGTCATTGTTCTTTCCTGACTTTAGCAATTGTATTTCCTGGCTTTAGGAAATATCATCACTATGAGTGTTCTAACAGAAAAGATTTTCTTTAAATATGTGATTTTAAAAAGATTTGTCGAGTGTTTAGTATAATTTATATTTAGTTTTGGGGCCAATAATTTCTTCAGGAGAAGGCATCCTTAATTTAAAAGTGTAGATCAATGAAGAAGTATGATTTATCTAACAGGAATTTGTTTTACAGCCAATTTTTTGGAAATACAGCTATTTCATTAAGTGGAATATGTTTCATTAAGTGGACTATGACAACCAAAGCAGGGAAATGAAGCAAGCTGGATATGTGATCACACCTGCCCCCAAACACCCCCACAGGCGTTTGGTGTTGTCCAAAGTGCTGATCTCAGCATTTACAACTAATCGAAGGACGGAGACTGTCTTGTGTGCAAAACATCCCTTTGGAAAAGAAAATCTCACATTTGTGACTTCATAGATTGAGCATTAAAAATCTTTATAACTGAAAATAATAATACCCACAGTGATCATTTTTATCATACCCAAGAATAAGCTTGTCAGGAGTACAGCTGTAGCTAGTGGAGAGGAGAAGACACAGCTGCCTCCTTGCTTAATATTTTCATGGCATATATACCAGCTGAGACAAAATCATTGGACATCAGAAATTGAAAAAGATACAGAACATAGAATCCCAGAATTGGACAGTTGGAAGGAATCATTTTTAAAATTTAGCCCCTATCCCATGACTAGCAGTGACATTCCAGTCCTGCACCAGCTCTGCAGCCACTGCTCTCTCCACCATCTCAGGTTGCATCAGGTGTTCCTATTAAACCCAAGCTGGCCTCAAGGACAGCTGTGTTCCCCTAGTGCCATTATGATGGCTGCTGAATATTTAAGGTTTTCTGTTTTGACTGCATGAAGGTATGGTTTTGCTCAGATGCTGGGACATAAGACAGACAGAGGTGAGACTCCTCTTCCTCAATACCAACACGTGCAAGCCTCAGGAACTGATTTTGCGGTCTGATGAAGAAAGTGGGCTTGGCCAGACAGGAAAGAAGCTCTTTTCATGAAAGACTTTAGAGGTTTGACTATGTCCCTACCCAAATCTCATCTTGAATTGTAGTTACCATAATCCCCACATGTCATGGGAGGGACCAGGTGGAGATAACTGAATCACGGGGGTGGTTTCCCTCATCCCATTCTCATGATAGTGAGTCAGTTCTCACAAGATCTGATGGTTTTATAAGGAGCTTCCCACTTCGTGGGACACTCATTCTTCTTCCTGCCGCCATGTGAAGAAGGCAGTGTTGGTTTCCCCTTCTGCCCCGATTGTAAGTTTCCTGAGGCCTCCCCAGCCCTGAGGAACTGTGAGTCAATTAAATCTCTTTTCTTTATAAATTATCCAGTCTTGGGTATGTCCTTACAGCAGTGTGAGAACAGAGGTGTATGGTGCCACTGTGAGTTCTGGTGTCAAGGCCTGCTGATGAATTGGGGAAGGCCTCTTTCACACCAGGTCCCCTGAGGACTCAGTGCAGTCCTGGGAGCTGGAGTGCACAGACCAATATGGCTTAAAAACAGCCCCACTCCAATTGGCAGCAGAGGCCATGTGAGGGACTGACAAAGGGGGTGGCACAAGAAGACTTGTATTTAAGCATGTAACAGGGACTCCAAGAAATACCAGAGCCAGTTCTGAGGTAAAGTGAGGGTCCCAGGCAGGCAGATGGGTGCTGAGAGGCACAGTAATATGGAATTAATGCAATCCTGTGCTGCTAAGCTAGACAAGGCTGGGGACATGTGAGCTACCCACATAACCCACACAGCAATATCCGCTGCAAGAGGGCAAAACTATCAGTGTTTAAAAGTGTTTCCACAATATGACATTCATGTCGAATGATCTACGTAGGATAGCTTCTGCGGGCCTGATACTAGGCTGGAGCAGTGGTTGAAGAGTTGATAGCAGCTGTAAGCACCACTTCCCATGGCTGCACTGTCGGGCTGTGATGAGCTCTAGCATTTCTGCACTGGAGCCCTATAGACTGTACTAGCTGACAGTTCAGTTCTCTGCACTTCAGATTCCTCTTCCGTAAAATGGGTAACATAAGGTTACCTTATAGTATTATTGTGAGCATGAAATGACTAAATATGGGTAAAGTACTTAGCATATAGGAAGCTCTCAGGAAATGGTAGGTATCATGACCTTTATTTTTAGTGAAACCCTAATTAGGCTTTAGCACATTTTAATACACATGATCCTTGATACAAGAACATCTCAACTCAGAAACGAAATAATAATCAGACCTCTTCTTTGCCAGGAGGAACCTAATAATAATAAATCTTACAAAGGATTCACCACAGATCCTTTAACTAGAAAACTCTACTCTCTTCACTTAAAACAGGATGTGATTGATAAGAAATAATTTCTCATGATTGTTTCTTTTTAAAAAGCAGGTATAGCTGCATAGCCCAGGTAAGAACTGCTGAGAGCTTAAAAAATGTCTCTGGTTTCAGAAATAAAAATAAAAGGATATAAATATATTTTATATCTACATATCTATATATGTAATACACATACATATATATTACACACAGTTCCCTGACATTTCCTTTAGATGCAGGTAGCATGGCTGGCAGAAAAGAGAATCTGATTATCTTGCCAAAAACGGGCAAATTTAAAAGATGTGTTTCATAGGAAAAGTTCTGAAGGGCTCAAACCTACTTTTGCCTGTTGTAATGCTGCAGTACAGGCCTCACACAGTTGATATCAAACATAGAGCCCATCTCTGGGAAATGGGATAGCTGAATTGTTCTAAATAGGTGGCTCCTATCATACAAGAGAAAGCATTCTTAAATAGGCCCACGCTGGCTGCTTGTGAGCTGTGCATAAGTGGTAGAGTATACATATGGCAACATCCCCATGACATTGCCTCTTTGTCAGCTCAGATTCCTATTTACTTCACCTGAACTTCTTTTATGCCCGAGAAACTTGTCTCCTGCTTTCTCAGGATACCCTTTCTGTTGGATACACAGAAACTGCCTCTTCCTGAGCTTCTCCACCTTGCCATACCTTCTTTTGCACCATGTCCCATTCCCCAAACAACTTCCATGTTCACTATGCCCTTTGCATAAGCTAGATATGCAAATGAATAGTATTTTTGTTTTGTTTTGTTTTGCTTTTTTGAGACAGAGTCTCGCTCGGTCGCCCAGGCTGGAGTGCAGTGGCCGGATCTCAGCTCACTGCAAGCTCCGCCTCCCGGGTTCACAGCATTCTCCTGCCTCAGCCTCCCGAGTAGCTGGGACTACAGGCGTCCGCCACCTCGCCCAGATAATCTTTTTTGTATTTTCAGTAGAGACGGGGTTTCACCGTGTTAGCCAGGATGGTCTTGATCTCCTGACCTCCTGATCCATCCTTCTTGGCCTCCCAAAGTGCTGGGATTACAGGCGTGAGCCACTGCGCCTGGCCGTGAATATTTTTTACATTAATGTATTAACCAGATTCTATCATAAAGTAATAAATATAGATTCAATAAAAATATCATACGAACTGGTGCCAAGTATAAATTGCATGTGTGTGTGTGTACACACATATAAGTGTGTATTTATATCAACAAAACATTTATCATAGATCCTGACACATATTAAGACCTCATTTGATAGTTGGAACTGAATATATGTATATGGTTGAATATGTAAGGCTATACATATATCAACTGTAACATTTTATAGATAAGTAGAACAGAAAAAAAATCCCTTAATTTTTTGATAGGGAAATCTTCTGGGAATAATAATTAGCTTCATATTAAAGAGAAGCTGCAACTTAAAGACTAATTATAAGAAAGCAAACCCTTTGTACTCTACAGAGCCAGGCCCTGTGCATTTCTGAGACCGATCCCTTCCCGTAACAACATGACGTGAGTTTTCTTTGCAGATGTGGCTTCAGAAGCTGGGCTGGCCCTGGAGTTGGGTGCTCTTCTGCTGTGAGCCTTCTCAGGAGGCCTGTCAGCTCAATTTTGCATGCAGACCCTCTATTACGCGTAATGATATCAAAGTCAGAAAGCACACAGCTGGGTGTTTGGAGTTTGCAGCTTGATGTCTGGGAACTGTGTATTTGCAGTAGTGCAGCTGATGGCTGCTAAAAAAATAAAAATAAAAAAATAAATCAGCTTTTGATTTGTAAACTCAGCCAATTTGATCTGAAAGACATTGATAGGGGATAAATATAGCACTCCGCAGTGTCATACTGCCTCAGCATCTCAGCTGTTTGCTTTCTCTTTTTCTAAATCACTGGAGATATAAGCCAATAATGAGTGCTGATAACTTTGAAGGAGTTAATTGCTTTCAATTCCTCGCCCAGATTAATTTAAAGGAATTGTATTGACTTAAGAGGCTCCTAAAGGGTTAAGGTTCTCCCGACACCATCGTGCTCAGGATCAGATAAGAAGTCACCTTCACTACCTGGATTCCAACAGCCTTGGGAAGTAGGGCAGCCTAGGATTTAGCCATCAATACATTTTGTAGAGCAGGGGTTCTTAATCTGAGAATTGTGGAACTGTAACCCCAGGGGTTTTGAACACCGGGAAATAATATTATGCATACGTGTATTGGTGTGTGTTTTCCCTAAGAAGAGATTCTACAGCTCTCTGAAAAGGATGTAAAAGGAGCCCAGCGCACATGGCTTGGTATCCCCCTTGCTATGATCCTCTGTATCATCCTCTAGTGATGGTGCAGAACCAAATCCATGTCAACTCACATGTCTGCCAAGAAAAAGCCCTCAAAAATGTAGCTGATAGTAGGGAAAAGAACATCACTCCACAGGGAAGCAGAGCCTTATGTATGTTTCGTTAAATATTTTGTGGAGGATGGGAAGTGAAATAACTTATAAATAATCCTTTTGAAGAATAGATATATCGATCTGGGGAGTTCTTTTTTCACTAAATGGGGGAAGGTCTTTCCCCACCAAAGCGTAAGTTGAAATGCACGGAGGATGCAAGGCTCTCCTGCTTCCTGTAGAGGCCCATGGCCACTGGCTGATGAACTAGAGGCTTCTTGCACATGGAAGGAGGAGGAAGGCCAGGCTTTCCCTTCGCAAGCCGCATCCTCAGATGCAGAGGAAAACGCAGGCTTTCCTGAAGAATCCCATTTATTAGTGATGGTATCAAGTAAAACCTCAATGACAAGGGGACCCCTTGGGGGACAGAGGGAGTAGAAAACCTGGGGTGGGGTCAAATCTATAGTTAAGACAATCTAATGAATACATTCAGATCCGATTCTGGGAGAAAACTACAAGGTGCCAGGAATACTAGAGGTGGAACGTGCCATCTGTGTATTTTCAGTTGGCATGGAGAGGACAGACACCAGCCCATGTGCAGAAGGGAATAACTTGGGAAACCACGCAACAATTCTATAGAAGGGCAGGAAACCTATTGGAGTAGGATCCTTGGGGCCTTGGGAGAAAGGGAGACATGACTGAAAACCCTTGTATTTGTAAGATTTAATTAAAGCCTTTGTGGAAAAAAATGAACCTTTATAAACAGTTCTCAAAGTCTATTCTGCACCATAGCTACTTCCTACCAAATCATCCTGCTGGAAACATGTGCACGGGCCCTGTCCAGTTATTTGTGAATGCCTCGCCCCTCTGTTCTTAGCATTCCACTGCCAGGTGGAATTTTCACCTACATGAAATCTGTAAAAAGACAGTGTGTGGAAAGGAAAAGAAGAGCTGATTTACTCTTTCACTGGGCACACTACTACTGTGCCTTTCTACTTGACGTAAAATCTAAACATAGGCACGCACACCTGGGTCCTGGATAGAATGCAATGCATTAAAACAAGCAAACAAACATAGAACTCCTGAATCCTCAGTATGGCGATGTCTCTTAGGAACTGGTAGCCTTGAGTAAATAAGTGGGCTTCCGTTCCCACCTTAGTAAAATGTGGCTGTTTATTTATTACTGAAACACTCATATATGCCGTCTGAAAATTATAGGAGAGAAGTTGTGCAACTATATGGAAGAAGGATTAACACATGGGAAACAATTTTTAAAATGTTAGAAGGAACAAACTAGAGGAAAAGTTCTGGACACTCAAATCCTAAATAACAGCATCATATAAGGCCTACTCCTCTACTACTTGTCCCCCCTCCCCAGGTAAACCTATCCTTTTAAGTGCCATCTCCACATTGTAGGTGGCCAGCTGTACTCACGATCTTCACATCTGCATGACCCTCCCTGGAGGACCTGCTGAGTTCCAGACCCATAACTGCCCATGGAATGCCTCCTCTGTACGCTTCCCAGACACCGCAGGACGAATTCACCACCTTGCCCTTACATCTGCTCTCACTCCTGTCTCTAACCTCTCTTGGCAGTACTGCCCAATCCTCATTCTCATAAGATAAAAGACAGTTACTTACATGGGTTGCTCTCTTTCCCTTATTCCTCACTTTCAATCAACAAACCCTGCTGTTTCCACTCACTTTACAGCTTCCAAATCCATTCTCTTCTTTTCCTCATCATTGTTACTGTCTTAATTCAGGCCCTCATTATCTACTCTGGATTATTACAATATCCTCTTTATGAGTCTCCATGCCTCCCGTTTATTCTTTTCTTTATTGACAAAATAATTGTCAAAAATAAGAGTCAGTGCCACCTCTGCTTAAATCCTTCCACTGCTCTGCATTGCTCCGTGGTATGGAATGTGAAGGTTCCCTTGAGCTGGCTGTTGCCTACCTCTCCAGGTTCTTTATTACCATCTCACTTCCCCCTACACCCACTGGACACACCAGTGAAGTTCCTAAAACACGAGGCATTGAACTGATCTGTGCCTGTGTGTCTTCTCTTTTGTCCACCTTCAAATGTCTATGCAGCCTTCAAAACTATCCCAGCTATCACTGCTCCGGGAATGCTTTTGTCACATTCAAACTTCCGGACCTCCTCTCCACACAGTTTATTATTGTTTATTTGTTTCTCTAGCATTGCTAATCACACTGTATTGCTATTATTTATATATGTTCACCCCACTGGACTCTAATTTCTAAGACAGCAGAGACTCTTTTATGCACCTCTATATCTCCAATGTCTATAGCAGGTTTAGCACGTAGAAGGGGCCACATGATCATGTGGGCAAAGGCTGAATGAATAAACTAGCTGACTAGAGATTTTTTTTTTTATACTTTAAGTTCTAGAGTACATGTGCACAACGGGCAGGTTTGTTACATATGTATACATGTGCCATGTTGGTGTGCTGCACCCATTAACTCATCATTTACATTAGGTATACCTCCTAATGCTATCCCTCCCCTCTACCCCCTCCCCACAATAGGACCCGGTGTGTGATGATCCCCTTCCTGTGTCCAAGTGATCTCATTGTTCAATTCCCACCTATGAGTGAGAATATGCGGTATTTGGTTTTCTGTTCTTGCGATAGTTTGCTAAGAATGATGGTTTCCAGCTGCATCCATGTCCCTACAAAGGACACGAACTCATCCTTTTTTATGGCTGCATAGTATTCCATGGTGTATGTGTGCCACATTTTCTTAATCCAATCTGTCACTGATGGACATTTGGGTTGATTCCAAGTCTTTGCTATTGTGAATAGTGCTGCAATAAACATACGTGTGCGTGTGTCTTTATAGCAGCATGGCTTATAATCCTTTGGGTATACCCCCAATAGTGGGATGGCTGGGTCATATGGTATTTCTAGTTCTAGATCCTTGAGGAATCGCCACACTGTTTTCCACAATGGTTGAACTAGTTTACAGTC
>NW_016805314.1:1983503-2003503 GCF_001698545.2 Rhinopithecus bieti | reverse complement strand
CTTGCCCCGGTAGCACAAAAGTAGTCACAGATAATACATAAATCAGTGAGTGTGGCTTCATTCCAAAAAAAACTTTACTTTTGGACAATGAAATTGTTATTTCATACAATCCTAATGTGTTGCAAAATAGTATCCTCCTTTCGACTGATACTTAATTATTTAAAAATGTAAAAAGAAAAGAGAATTACATTGCAGGCCATACAGAAAAGAGGCTGCAGGCTGAATCTAGCCCATGGGCTGTAGTTTGCTGACCTCTCCTGTAGAAGCATAAATCTCTAGTCATCTATGATTTCCTGTAGTCTCACACCTGCTGTTTCATATAGCCCCTCATCGGACTGCACTCCACATCCTCCCCACCCTTTCGCAGTCCTTCCATTCTGCACTCAGGAACATCTCCTGCATCATCAGCACTCCCTGACAGCATCCAATTCTTGAAGAGATGCCTCTACCTCACTCTCATACTCAGGTGGGGACATGGGCTCTCCTGGAGACCTGTCCTGTCAAGTGGGCGCTACTGAATTTTCAAATACCACACATATTTTTTTGTTGGTTGGTGTCTTTGTTTTCCAATTAAACTTCTGAGCTCGCTTCATCTTTTTCAAACCTTACATCTTTAAGGCCCATATTATCTAAATAACTACACCCCTGCCTCTTCCTCTTCCATCACATTTCTATTCTCTACTGACCTCCTGGTTATTTTTTTTCTTTCTATTCAATAAAAACCTTTGCTTCTTAGAGTCTCCGTCTGCATCTTAACTCCTACCATTATTCTCTGTGACCTCCTTGTCCAGAAATACAATCCATCAAAAACCTGCCCTCATATTCTTGATCTTATCTCCATGACTTTTTGCTCTGCTGTCTTCAATGACCTACTCCACATTCACACCTGAAACTTGTCAGAAATTGAACCACCTCTGAAGGCATTAATTTAAGCATCTCACTCTTTCCATAACTTCCTACCTTTTTAAAATCTTTGTTCAGTGGCTTGAGGGAACAATTATTTTTCTTCACCAAGGCTTTAAATCCCCTGATCCAACATTTTTCAGTTTTTTTTTTTTTTTTTTACTTTTACATCCCTTTTGATAAAATTTATATTTTATAACCCATCATTGTTATATCTCTCTGGAAAATACTCTCAACTCCTTCGCCTCCCTCCCTTGTTCCACTAGCCTGGGAAAACCACATCCTAGATGAATCCAAATGTCTGTCTCCTCTGTGTCTGCTGTAGGAATATCACAAAAACAAGCAAACTGACTTCTCTATACATTCATGCATGCCCACCTCAAGCAGGCATTCATAACTGCCCCGGACACTTGAGCATTCTCAAGGTTCATTTTTCTCCTTCTTCATGCTCTTCCAACTTCTCAGTGCCTTACCACCCTCTCCCTCCATCCATGCTGTCCTCTGCTGAGGAGCCTGTCTCCTGCTCCACTGAGGTGTGGAAGGGTCCGGAGAAGGGAGAATAGGGAAGCCATCAGACAGACTCATTTTCTCATGATCAAATGTACAGACCTACATTTATGCTTGCCATCTCATTATCTCCAACATTTTAGAAAACGTAGATTTCATGACCCATCATTGCAATTCTCATGGGTAAATACCTTCAACCCCTTCACTTCTATTCATACTTTACACTGTCTAACAAATGTCTTCCCTTTCTGCTATCAAAAAAACCAATCCCTCCTTTTGTTCTACGCATTTCTTTCTTTCTCACTTTTTCAAGGACTTCCTTCCATCAGTTACCTGGACTTTCTCCTAAATCTTCACCTGCTTTTGCTGTACCGGATCATTTTTATGGTTGCTCTCACACCTTCGAATGTCTGCCTGAACACCACTGTTTTCCACTGACCCCATGCTCCACAGCCTCTTTTCACAGCCAAGCTTCTCAGAACAGTTGTCCAAATGTGCTGTCTCAGATTCTTCCCCTCACATTCGCATTTCAACCAATCCAGTCCAGCTTCTGTTCACACCTCTCCACTGAACCTACCCATTCCAAGGTCACTGAATGACTGCCATGTGTCTACATTCACGGCACACATCTTAGCATTTTCTTAAGAGACTTCTCAGCAGCAATATATATAGTCGACAACTCACTCCTATAAATGAGTTTTTCTTGGCTTCCATAATGCCATAATCTCTTAACCGCCCATCCACCTCTCTGGATAGTTCTTCAAAATCTCCTTTCCTGGCTTCTCCTCAGGGCTAGGTTCTAGGTATTCTTTTCTCACTGTACAATGATTTCCCAGACAATATCATTTATTCTGTGGCTTTGAACATTCAGGTTTATGGCAATAACTCACACATTTATATCTTCACCCTATTTCTCTACCATGAGCCCTACACTTACATAGGCAATTCCATGGTCACATGGAAGTGTCATAGTCACCCCACATTTGACATGTCCCACATGAAATTCTTCAAGCTTCATCTTCCTTCAAATGTTCTTCTCCTTCAGTTTTTCTCTTATTCACAAATGGCACCTTTACCAGTCACATTTCTCAAAAAAAAAAAAATGTAGAAGTCATACTCAATACTTAACAATCCCTGACTCCAATATCAAACCCATCACCAAGTCTTATTAACTGTACCTCTAAAGTATGTCTTAAATCCATCCTCTTCTGTTCACTGATACTTCTATCACCTGATACTTTAGAGATAACTGGAGGGGTCTGCTGGACTTTTGCATTTATAAAATTTATTTATAAATATTATCTATTTTAATTTTTATTCAATAATAATATTAGGTAGGTGTCAACATCTGATCCATACTCATATACCAGTCCATACGATACCATCATCCCAAACACAGCATAAATTCCTATATGGCCCATCATGATCTAATGCCTCTTTATTTCCTTATCATTTCTTCCTCACATTTTCCCATACTTGGTTCAGATCTAACGGAAACAACTCATAATTCTAGAAGAATGACATCTTATCTTTTGTCCATAGTTTCAGTCATATGATCACCTGGAAACACTCTATTTTTCAGGTTATGCCTTATTTTCCTTTCTGGCCACAGCTTAGATTCTGTTCCTGTAGGAATACTTCTGTAACTCTGCACGTTCCCTGGGACAGCACCCCCACCCCCCATTCACTGTTCATCTTAACTGCTTGGTGCTTTTTAAGAATGGTAACACCTACTACATTATATTAAAATGGACTGGTTATTTATCTCTCCCTTCAGAGTAAAGCTCCATTAAAGAGAGATAATATTTCTGTATCTATAGCATATAGTTATACACAATATATAGTTGTTGAATGACTAAATGCACAAAAGTACAGCTGGTATGTTCCTTGCTCTCAATAAATTTATAATTTACTAGGTCGACATTAATTCTTCATCTATGGTTTTATGCACAGCGTCTATTAAAACAATACACTCAGTATCCAATGCATATTTAGAACTCGAAAATGAAGGACACCATCCTTATTAAGTTCTTTAATAACCCATGACAAACATAGCTGACTCTTTAGCCCTATTTCCTATTACTCCCAGCTCTCAATTTCCCCATATCAGTGATTTACCAAGGGCAGGGCAGTGGGAGATGCCTGCTCACTGACAGTGCTGAAAATTACATGTGTATTGTGATAATAAAAAAATTATTTTTTTATTAACTGACTATCTTTTAGTCAGTCTTACTGTTATTATTTTTAATTCTCTACAAGACTTGCAGTCCAAGTTATTATGGGGTAACCACATCTTATCTTTTCTCTCCCATTCATTATAACTGACAAAATGCATAAGCAAAATATATGAGAGCTCTGAACATTAAACAATAGCAAGCAGCCTATGGAGCGAAATGAAAGCTTGAAGAGAGAACAATATAGTGGCAAGTGTCCTGTTGTTTGTTTTCCTCCTTCCGTTCCTGGCTTAAACTCAGAGCAGCCAGAATCTTAAAACTGTATAGCAGATGCCAACAGAAACAACAACAACAGCAACAAAAACAAAACAAACCAACAAACAACTCTGGGATAAATTCTTTTTGGTCTGAGGATGTGGAAAGAGAAGGCTTGTAGGATGGAGAATCAGGGGAAGTCCATTTTCTTTGCTTCCCTTGGCCCTGCCCTGAGGTAAGCCTCAGTCCTGAAGCCGCAGTCTTGCAGCAGTGGTGATAGTAACAGCAGTGGCCTCAAAGACATCTAACACTTGAAAGAAAAACTTCATGACCAGAGGAACTGAGCACAGGAGCCTCTGTGGTCTGAAAAGTGCAGAGGAATACCTATTTTTTTCTTCTCTTTCTTCTCAACACTTTTCCCTGGAGTTGGACTCAGTCACAAGAAATTAGTAACATTAAGGTTATGGCAGGGGGTGAGGGGGTGGAGGACGGTGCTAACAGTCTTGCTTTCTAGGCAGACGGCAAAGAAAGGAGGCTCATGGGAGCTGGAGAGCAGGCGGAAATCACGGAGAGAAGGAGCTCAAGAAAGGAATCAGATATAGCAATGTATGAAGTCCTAGGTTCACTCTGAACTTGTGTGGAACTAACCCAGGACAGTACACCAAAGGCTTTGAGAACTGAACTCTTGTGTAAACCACCACCCAGAGTCTTAGTTGGCCAACTCTGCCTGTATATTCTCAAAGGATCTTAACAGAATCTAGAGTCTAGTAAGATCAAAATGTGTACTACACAATCAAAAATTACTCATCCTACAAAGAACAAGGGGAAGCTAAATAATTCACAAGGGAAAAGACAATTAACAAACACCATCCTTGAGAACTGTTGCAAATTGCCAGATCTTAAAGCAGCTAGTAAAACTATGCCCTGCAAAGTAAAGGTGAACACTTTTAAAACAAATATGATGGTGGACATTCTCAAGAGAGAACTAGAAGCTATACACAAGAAGCAAGTAAGAAAAACTAGGACTGAGTTTTAGGTACTAATTGGATTGGTTTAATAGCAAAATAGAGATGATAGAGTAAAAAGTCAGTAAACTTAAAGATAAACATAAATTATTGGGCCAGGCATGGTGGCTCACTCCTATAATCTCATCACTTTGGGAAGCTGGGGTGGGCGGATCACCAGCGGTCAGGAGTTCAAGACCAGCCTGGCCAACATGGTGAAACTCTGTCTCTACTAAAAATACAAAAATTAGCTAGGTGTGGTGGTGGGTGCCTCTAATCCCAGCTACTCAGGAGGCTGAGGCAGGAGAATTGCTTGAACCCGGGAGGTGGAGGTTGCAGTGAGCCAAGATCATGCCATTGCACTCTAGCCTGGGCAACAAAAGTGAAACTCTGTCTTAGAAAAAAAAAAAAAAAAGGAAAGAAAGAAAGAAAAAGAAAGACAGAAAGAAAGACAGAAAGATAAATTATTCAATCTAAGCAACAGAAGTTAAAAGATGGGAATGGGTGTGACTTTAAAAAGGCACCCAGGAGGTGGAGGTTGCAGTGAGCCAAGATCGTGCCATTGCACTCCAGCCTGGGCAACAAAAGTGAAACTCTGTCTCAAAAAAGAAAAAAAAGAAAGAAAGAAAGAAAGAAATTATCCAATTTAAACAACAGAGGTTAAAAGATGGGAAAGGGTTTGACTTTAAAAAGGCAACAAAAGAAATGTTTTCGGGTGAAACTATTGTGTATTCTGTTCAGTTCCAGTGGTGTTCTATATATGAATCGATGTATGCGTTAAAACATACAGGCACAGAAATATGCATTAAAAAAGTAGCTAAGTTTAGTAGCTAAGAGTGTATGGTATACCATAGGTGCCAAAGAAATTGTATTTCATATGTCAGAATCTTGGATGTCCTCAAGTTTTACAGCTTCTTAAGGTCTACTTGCCCTTTAAGTTTAAGTAAATCTTCTGAATCTTCTGGGCACTGAGAAACTCTTGTATTCTCCAATGGCTTGGGGCATCTTGGTAAGCCTGCACGTGTCTTGGCTTCCATGGCACTTGGCTTTCTATTCCACTAAGAATCATATTCTCCACAATGTGGCTTGCATCCTGCCCAGGCGATTCCCTGCCATGCTGGTTGGCAGGACTGTCTGCTCCAATCCCCAGAGAAACACGGACACTAGGCTCTGTGCACTGCACACAATACTAAACAGTTTTGTAAAAAGAGATTATTTTTCACAAAGCATATAAAGAAACTGAAATTTCACTTTCAATAATTTTTGTCTCTAGGGACAATGTATATCATACCCTTGAACCACATAAGCGGTTACTACACGAATAGCCTCAATTATTCTTCCATATTCTTCAAAATAGACACATATACGCCAAACAAATCCTCAGCACACTATGTTTCTCCTGCTTTTCATGTATACCCATATCCTGCATTTGGACATGCATACCGACCCAAAATTGTAAGCTCATGAAATGTAAGCTTATTAGAGACACATTCACATGCATGCTCACACATGCATGTTAGCACACTTTTTCTTTATCTATTTATCAGAATACTTAGATCTGTCATTTATTTCAAGTTTAAGTCCATTTTTCAGATGTTCTATATGCATAGTGTTAAAAGTTCCTCATTCATTTGTACTTGACTCCCTGAAATTGTATTTTTTAGGGGCTGTTCAGTCTCTCTGATCCTTTTCTCAGGCCTTTTATGCATTTTTTTTACAATATAAACTAGATTTTCCCCCCAAGAATTTACAGAACTTAAGCCTCAGATGGCATGGCGCATACGCAGCTTTAGGGCGCTCCGTTTAGTCACATGCACACCCCGCCTGACATACATGCCAGGAGCTGGATAAAAGAATGCTTCTCTCAAACCATTAGAAGGAAATGCACCCAGACAGAACATCTGGGTCCTGAGCTCAATGTGTCTTCCATTATTCATTCTACACATAATGAAAAATAAGCATTTGGAAAACACAGCATACTCCGCTTACCAAAATCATAATTCTGACTATGATCATCATTATTTCACCATAATGTGTGCCTGAGAAAAGCACTCAGCTTTACACCCACCAGGACGGAAACTGGCCTTGCCTAAAGGGCTTAAGGACTGGTTGGACAGATCTGACGAGGGAGGATGATGGATGAGCATCAGACAGCACATTCTCTGTCATCGACAGCCTGAGGGGTCTCAAATGGTCTAGAAAATATTTTGAAGAATAAATACACACTAAGGAGGAATTTAGAGGAGGAAGTCCTTGTTCATGTACCAGGGAAAGGATTTTCTAAAGTTGGGTCCTTTCAAGAGTGAGAAGGACATAGGCACCAAAGAAGAAAAGCATCTTCAAAGAAGGATCAAAAGGCAGAAGTGCTGGAAAGGTAGACTAGCCAGGGTTCTCAGGGATCCTGTGCGCACATGGCGGAGCTTCCTAAGTCTGATGCATCTCCCTAGTTTGTTTTCTCACTGGATACACCATTGTCCTGGTGGTCAGGTGGATTCAACGCTGGGCACTGCTCTAGCCACTGCGAGGTTCAGCATTCCTGGCCCCTCTGACACAGGGGGCCAGTAGAGCCATGCGGTCATTCTGGTGGGCTCACGCATATTCAAATATCCCCCAGAGATGGTGCCCAGTTGAAAACCATTGAGTATCAGAAGTATCAAAAGTTCTACTAGCAACAACAGAGTGGTGAGGCAAAAATAAGTGGGCCACATTTGCACATTGAGGCTGTGTGTGTTTGGGGGTGGGGGACACGCAAAGTATGTTGAATTTCATGTTCTTCTCTAGCTTTTACCTAAGTGGAGCTTCTGTGTTACTCCTAAGTCTCCTTCCTTTGAATCTTTCAATCCTTCATTCAGGTCCTCTTCCAAGAAAGGGCCAGAAACACAATCCCATTTGAAAAGAACTACTAGTATTTCTAAACTGTTCTCGTGAGATGAAGTGCAGAGTGGCAGCCTGCTGTGACAGACAGAAACAGCCTGCACCGCCATGGGCCAGACTCGTTCACGTTTAGTTTGTCACTGTGTTACCCTGAGTGAGTCTCTTCCTGACAACACGAGAGGGATGTAATATCGACTGTGAAGTTTATAGATCAGGTTAAATGTTTTCAATACATGGATGCATTCTGTAAATTGTACTCCAGTGTGTGGATATTAGAAGTTATTATTTCACAGAAACCAGAGACTCAAACTAAAAGTACTGATGATCAAATGTCAGTCAGCAGCCAAGCCAAGTGCTTGGGGTGACAGGTCTTCCTTGCAGCCGGAAGCTCTTGGTTTGCAGGTGCCCACTGACTCTGCAAACTCCAGCCCCGAGCAGAACTCCGTTTTTCTCACGATGCAGCCGGGATAAGCCAGAGTGGCTACATTCATAAGATTACCATCTACAAGAGGCTAGACTGTGCCTTGAATTGTAAAGACCCTGGTGGAGTGAGACCCACCTGTCAAGGCTAGGAGAGGCAGACAGCCTGAGGGACAGGGACTGGCAGCAAATATGCCCAGAAGAGAGATGGGGAAGATTCATGTCCTAGCTGAGAAAAGGGGAGTGATGTAAAGAATAAATGATCTCCTGTGTGTCCTTTGGTCCCAAGAGCTAAACTCATGTTGCCAGCTTGATGCCTGGGGAACCGCTGTGAATATAACTCATGGAGAAAAAGTGATAAGTGTGATGGGTGGTGCCCGACACATGGCAAGTCCAGGTGCACCGATGCCCCAATCTGGGTGCTCATGAACAGCAGGGAGTGAGCCTCAGGCTGGCGAGGGGTGGCTGTGACAGTGAGAGGAACAGTGCCATCTGGGTCAGGCTGCAAAGGAGGAGGACCCTTAGAAAAACAGAGTTGGTCAGAGCCAGAAGCATTTCATTCCTCCTTCTTCAAGATGTGTGTGACAATTAACAACAACAAAAAGGTGAGAAGAGAGAGGTACAAAGAGAGCTCAGAGCAGAGGCTGCCCATCTTCCTGTGACTACAGGGTGGAGAGGAAGGCTGGTGGGCATGAGAACCAGGTAGGACAGCTCCCAGTCAATGTCAATGTGAAGGCACAAAGAGGGCAAGGCAGGGGTCCAGGCCTCTGAGGGGCAGATGGGCTGAGAGACCACTCTACTGAGGATGCCCCTTGAGAGAGGGGAGTCCAGGTGGGAAGACGTGGGTAGCAGGGAAGCCAAAGCTGGGAGGGTCTGAGTGGAAAGCACCTGCAGGCAGCGTCACTCTGCTCCTTACACTGCTCTTTCTGCTGCATCTCAGGGTCCTGTAAGCACAGTCCCAGAGTGAACCTTCCTGCTCCTGCTCATGCTTCTCCGGGTGGATGAGCTCTCCATCTCTCTTCTAGCTGTGCTTTCCTCATTGTGTTGCTGTGGCAAACACATCAACACATATTCCTAAGTCATGCACATATCCACAGCACTCAGCCTCATGGCTATGCAGCAGTCATGGTGCTGAGCATCCGAAGTGGGTCTCCGGGAGGCAGGCGTGGAAACCCTGGCTAGCCCCACCCTTCTCCCCAAAGCCACTGCGGGGGAAGTCAGGTGGGGTTTGCAATGTGAGAGTTGGAGGAGGCAGAGGTGAGGGACTGACTGGCTGTTATGGGCTGATTTGTGCTCCCACCCCAAATCTGTAAGTTGAAGTCCTAACCACCAGTATCACAGTGTGAGGGCATTTGGAAACAGTCTCCTTAAGTAGGTCAAGCAGTTAAACTGAGGTCATTGGGGTAGGCCCAATCAAATAGGACTGCTGTCCTTACAAGAAGAGATCAGGACACAGAGACGCAGAGGGAAGACATGTGAAAACACAGGGAGAAGGCGGCCACCTACACGCCAAGGAGAGAGACCCTCCTGGAAATCAACCAGGCCAACAGTTTTAGCTCAGACTTCTGGCCTCCAGATTTGTAAGACAATGCATTGGAATTGTTGAAGCCCTCCAGGCTGTGGTACTTTGTTACCACAGCGCTAGCAACCAGTACAGTGGGTGTCCAAGGGAAAGCCCAGAATAGGGAGGGGGCTCACCTTGGAGGGCTTACTGTGTGCCAGCTCTTTCCCATACCTCATTTCATTTTAATCCCCACAAAATCATCCCCTACAGATCCAGGGGCTGAGGCCCCAAGGGCTGGGACAGTCCTTTGGAAGTAGTGGGGCGTTCTACAAGCACTGGGCAGCTGCCTCAGAGGGTGGAAGGAGGGGAGAGGGAGAAGCCCAAGAGGAGGAAGGGAGGCCAGGGAAAGGGCAGGATGGAGGGAATCACTGAGATACAGCCCCTAGTCTGGTGACAGAACAGGCGCTCCCACGAGGCCTGGGCAAGGCCTGAGTGTCTCATCTGCAGCCACGGTTACTGGCAGGAGGTTTCCACTTTCCCTCCAAAGCCCCAAACTGAACAGGAGGGCACATTTCAGACTTGCCCATCTCAGCCTCCCCTCCTAGCCCTCTTCACTAAAAGCATTCTCAGTCCCTGAGCCTAACTTAGAACAGGGTGCTAAGAAGTACCGCCTAGAGGTGGAAGCGACTGCAGAGAGAATTGGACGCTTCTTTTCTTTTATTTCATCATTTAGGAATATAACCATGATGCAATTTTTTTTAAGATGCCAAATTCTTCATCCAAATTGTTATTGAAGCATAAACAGGCATCACATTTTGCACATCATCCCGAGCTCCTTGATCTCTGATCGCTGTCATAATTGTCTTACTCGACAAAGAAGATGAGGCACCAAACTCTAACTAGAACAATGAATCTGTGCTTCTCCGAGAGGTGGTGCTAATTATCTTGAGCCACTCACTTAGAACTATTGGGCTGGCTAAAGTAGGTTATGATTTTACCAACTTGGAAAAAATTAAAAATTTGCCAGATGTTTAGCTTATACACTATATGATAGAAATTGCCCCTGTTGACCGAGTACGGTGGCTCATGCCTGTAATCCTGGCACTTTGGGAGGCTGAGGCAGGCGGATCACGAGGTTAAGAGATTGAGACCATCCTGGCCAACATGGTGAAATCCCGTCTCTACTAAAAATACAAAAATTAGCTGGGCATAGTGGCGCACGCCTATAGTCCCAGCTACTCAGGAGGCTGAGGCAGGAGAATCGCTTGAACCCAGGAAGGAGGCAAAGGTTGCAGTGAGCCAAAATTGCACCACTGCACTCCAGCATGGAGACAGAACGAGACACCGTCTCAACAACAAAAAAAGGAATTTCCCCTGTTTTATCTCTTCCAAGTACATTAAATTATATGAACACATGTTGATAAAGTTGTCCAACCTGTATCTATTACAAAACTCAATTAAAATGGCATATATTGTATAAACACTCACACATATCATTGGGAATTAAGAAGTTAAGTCAATGCCTATTAATAGGCATTCATAGGTAGTGAGAAGATTTTGTGTAGATTATGCTTGTGTCTTAAACGGGCTAAATATTCAATTTATCACTTTACCTGTCCTATATTTTTTCTAAACCATCTTCCTCTTTCTACTGTTGACACAAAGGAAAGTTATTCCAATTGAGTTGAAACATCCCACATTTTTAATTAATCTACTTGGAATTAATGATGTTTCACTGTTTGGGCAATGAGATTTTTTTTTGGAAAACATGAGATTTTCAAGACACAAGCTGCTCAGGGAGCGTATTTCTGTTCAGAGAGTTGTTGTAGACAAAAATCTGCTATTTGAGGAGGGGGCTGGGATTGTCATCTGAAAGCGCCTAATGATCGGCATTATACATCACAATAAAGAATGTGTCTTTGTATAAACTTGGAAACCAGAACAATTTATAGCTATTTCAAGTTATCCACTGGCTTGCAGACACAAGCTATTCCCTAAAGAGCTCTAGCTCAGCTACTCTGATGACAAGAGAATTTCTGAAGAATATTTCATGGAGATTTTTTAAAATGTTTACAACAATGCAAATATTGATGTCTCAGCCCAGTCAATATGACAATTTATTGTCCTTCAATATAAACATTGAGCCAGGCTCCCTATTGGTCAATATCTGCACTCAGGTAAATAAATCTTTATACTGACTTCAGCAGATGTCAATAGCTACTTATTCCAGATAAGTAAAAGTAAAAACAGGAAGCATTATTTATTTTTTGAGGCAAAATAGCAACTAGTTACATAAAGACCCGGCAGCATTTCTAAAATATCAATATGTGTTGCTTTTGGCAACGAAACATAACAATACGATAAGATGTGGGCTTAAAGCTCACAGGTTGTACGTTTGGAAGCAGAAATTAATAAAAATAAATTTTATCTATGTTATTAATATCACAATACTTTTTTGGGATTGAAAGAATTCCAAGATTTCTTGTTCTTTTTATCATGTGTGAAGTCAATTTTTGATAGTCCTCATTAACTGTGAGAATTCACAAGGCTATATTCCTGAACACTTCCTAGATGATGCAATTAACCCTTATTCCAAACCTAAAAGAAAAATATGTCTGTGCTTGACCCATGTATGATGTGAAAGCTTTTACTGTCTGGTCATGCTTTGGGTTCCACATATTGTGCTTTGGAATCAGGCTTCAAGGACAATTTCTGGGCATCAGCTTCTGTATTTTTAGATATCTATTCTTACAGACTGGGGTTCTGTAAATGAAAGAAGGTTCTCCCACAGTAATTGTGCAGTGGGTGGACAAGGAACCCAATCATCTATTAAAATGATTTGAAGATGAACAAATGTTTCTGTGTTACTTGCATCTGAATTGTGAAAAACATATATGTATATGCATATATATTGAACTCTTTTGGAGGCACACTGAGCTTTTGTGTGCACAGAATTTATTTACCTAGACACTGTCAGATATTTACTTAAAAATGATAATATATTAAGAAAAGTATGAATGTTACTTCCCTGTAAGAAAACTCCTGAAACCTTCAGGCTTGTGGTTATGCTTCACTAATTGGTATGTGGACTCACTGGGCTAACAGAAAATTTAGCTAATCAAAACGCAGCCATGCTCTGAAGAACCACTGGTCACACCCAGGGTCATTCCTTCAAAGCTGTTAGCAGAATTCAGTTACTAAAGGAGTGATGCTCCATGTTGATGTGGCACTTTCAAAGCAGCATATGCCAAATAAAATTAAATGAACATTTATGCTCATTATAAAAATGTCTACAATGCAATAGGGGCTGGAAAAAGAAAATGAGGTTTTAAAAAATATAAAAGCTGCTAATAGTGAGAGAATGTTATTTGCCTCAAGCGTGATTTTCCTCTAGAGGTTTCTTAGTCAATGACTGCCCTGTAGGCAATGACTGTCGAATCTGAGGAACAGGTATAGGTGGCTTTGAAATCTGGGGTGGGGTCTACAGAACCACAAACAAATGAAAGCTATCCCAACAATTCACAATAAGACTATCAGAGACCGGGCGTGGTGACTCAGGCCTGTAATCCCAGCGCTTTGGGAGACCGAGGCGGCGGATCACCTGAGGTTAGCAATTCTAGACCAGCCTGGCCAAAATGGTGAAACCCTGTCTCTACTAAAAATACAAAAATCAGTTGGGTGTGGTGGCATGCACCAGTAATCCCAGCTACTTGGGAGGCTGAGAAAGGAGAATTGAACCTGGGAGGCGGAGGTTGCAGTGAGCCAAGATCACGCCACTGCACTCCAGCCTAGGTGACAGGGCGGGACTCTGTCTCAAAAAAAGAAAAAAAAAAAAAAGAAGAGTATCAGGACAGTGTGAGGACAGGTGATGTCTCCGGTAGACTCAGAGGGTGCTCAGACTAGGGTTACCTGAAAAACTAAAGAGCTGGTTCACTGTAGGTGAGCAAACAGCATGTTTCTGCTGGAGTGTCCTATACTTTCACCATGTTACATTACTATTTTGGGTGGGGGATACTGATGTCAACACAGCCTTCAGGATAAATCCAAGGAGCTTTGCTAGAAAATCTCAAATTTACTTTCTGGCATTATGCAAACTAGCAAATCACAATCCTTGCCCTATACGTACAGAAGGATTTCTCTAATGACCTCAGTTGAGATCCATCAAGGGGAATTTTCTCTCATCAACTATTTAACAACACTTACTAAGCACCCATGATACTCCAGAGGTGATTTAAAAATTCAGCCGTGATGTTCTGAACATGTCCCATGAGCTGGAGACAGACTATCAATGAAGACCTGTTTACCATGGCAGTCTGTTTCAACAACAGTGACCGGCATACAGTAGGAGCTATTGGTCATTATTTGTTGAATGAATTCATAAATGGATGATTACTGAGGTAATCCTCACCATTAAGAGATGGAGAGTCCACAGAGAGTTCTGTGATACAATTATTATAACACAATGTGAAACTTTATATGGAAGGTATACAAAGGAAATGCAGTGTTAAGTCCACAAATCTACAGAGTTCTTGTGTTTGTTAATTTTGGTGGGTACGTGCATGTGTGTGGGTGGAGAAGGTGAATTATTAGGGAAACATTCATAGAAGAGGTAGCACTTAAGCTGAGATTTTTAAAGGCTAAATATAAACAAAGGCCTGGAAGCTCAATGGCGGAAAGGATTCCGGGCAAGTGGAATAGCCTGTGCAAAAAATCAGAGGCATGAAGACATATGGTTTTAAGAAGTATTTATATATAATTTTTTGAGTCTGGGGTTTAAAGTGCAGTAGTGGAAATTCTGGTGAGCATTCAGTGTGAACATGTGGGCCGGCATCTAAACATGACAAGCAAAAGGACTGCAGGATATTCCAGAGAATCTTGGGTGATCATCTGCAAGACTGGAGCAGAATCACATAAACAGATCTCTGTGATAAACAGTGACTTCTAGCAGCAGAATGGAGGAGGAAGCAGAGGCCAAGTCTAAAGACAAATGGATTAGTGAGAGAAATAGCACAATGATTCCAGTAAGAGATAATATGTGCCTCAGGTAGGAGTGGCTGTGGGAATGGAGAGAATGATATATATTAAAAGGAAATTTAGAAGAATTAATTGATGGGACTTGGATATTGATTGAAAAGATAGCTGGAATAAAAAGAAGGCATCTAAAATAACTTACAAGTCTCTGTTTGGGACCAGGAGATAGCTGTGCTATTCTCTGTGATGAGCAGAACAGGAAGACTATCGGGGCGGACAGAAGAAACACCATGTTGCATTCCATTTGGATGATCTAAGTTTAACGTGACTGTAAGACATGCAAAAGGGGACGTCTTGTGGATATTTGGATTTGGCTCTCGGGAGTGAAGACCGAGCTGTACAGATCTGCTTGTTACATGTTTATTGCAGCTACATATTGGTGTAAGTTATAGCTGCGGCGTTGAATGAAATACAAGGAGAGGAGCGTAGCGTGAACAAAGAAAGGATCCGTATCAGAGCCACCCTGGAGATTATTGACATTTAAGCAGTAGAGAGAGAGAGAGAGAGAGAGAGAGACAGAGAGAGAGAGAGAGACAGAGAGAGAGACCCAAATGGAGGTTAAGAAAGACATTCCAAAGGAGGAGAACTGTAAAGCAGCATTATGAAGCTAAGACGGAATGTTTTCCAAAGATCTCTGGACGGTATCTCCGTACCACACTGACTTTGACAGTCCTCCCACTGAGAGGTGAAGAGTATGACCCTGTACCCTTGTATTCCCCTTGTGTCTGGGTGGGACTGCAATGTAGTTTCCGCCTGTGTTCTAGAAACCCAGCCACCTTGCTAGGAGGAAGCGAAAGCAAGGCTATGCAGAAAGACTACTTGGAGAGGCCATGTGTAGGTGTTCTGGCTGACGGATTAGCAGAGATGGGTGAAGATGCTTCTAGATGACTCCAGCCCCCCTGCTGCCAACTCATCCCTAGCCTTCAGGTCTTTCCAACTGAGGCCCACAGACATCATGGAACAGAGATAGGTTGATCCCTCTGCGTCCAACACAAATCCCTGACCCAAAGTATCTGAGAGCATAATACAATGAATGGTTGGTTTACACCACAGAGCTTGAGGGTGATTTCTTACACGGCACTAGCTAAGTACAACAGAGGCCAAGCAAAGGAACAGAAATCCTCAATAAGTAGTGGGTAGGCGGCAAGGGACGCAGAGTGTTGAACTAAGGCAAGGAAGAAGTGTCCATTGGATTTGGCAACCAGAAGGCCGATGTTGACGTGAATACCATAGTGAGTTAAGCAGTGACCGCGGCCCAAAGCACACTGCAGGTAGACTCTGCTTTCTACCAGCATTTCTCTTCTCTTTCAATGACTGTTTGATGATTCGTTAGTACCAATAATTTTTCAAGTTCTCAATAAACTGTTATATAAAAGTAATTGGCAAATACACTTTCAATTTCTTGGAACTCAGAAAGTAAGAGTTCTCAAACCAGAATTTACACATTCCTCATTAAACAGTAGCACAGAGGATGGATTTTTTAAAAATATATATTTTTTAGTATGATATAAATAGCGCCAAGCTTTTACAACTATCAATATTATAACAATCTCATTTTGGTTACTGTTGTTATTTGTTGGAATATTTGAAAACAAATCCCAAATATTACACTATTCTCCCTGGAAATATTTCAGAATACCTCTAAAAGTAATGCTTTTGATATTACATTATCAAATATAATTATGGCATCCAACAAAATTAAAAATAATCCCTTATACTGATTGACTTCAATTCAAGTACCCCCAAATTCTTATTTTTTGAGAACAAACTCTGTGAGACATTATTGGGCTAGGAACTGAGAGATATATAAGTGAAAAAGAAGAAAAGTAAATTAGAGGAAAACCTGCAAAGATATCAAGTAGGTTTTTAGATATTGCAATGCCAGCTTTCATCTCTTTTTATTCTCATCAATAGAGGTCTTCTCCTACAACCCTTGGTCACCCGGTACCTGCACAATATGTACCTTGCTATTATCTCCTGTTTTGGAGCAACCTTTTCTTAGAAAAACATCCGGTCAAGGCAAAGTCATTAACTTGTAAGTAAGTTGATAAAATCAATAATAAATTAATAATGAGAAGATGAATGTTTTCCACCTTATATAAGAAACGAGGCAAAAAAGTATACTCTTGCCACTTTCATCCAACAGAAGTCTGACTAGGGCAATAAGACAGGAAACAGTAATAAAAAGGATTACAGATTAGAAAGGAAGAAGTAAAATTATCTTTATTCACCAATCACATGATTGCCCATGTAGAAACATAGGGAATTTAGAAAGCACTGCTAGAACTAGAAATGAATGTTGTGAATTCACAAAATACAAAGTCAACATTAAAAAAAACCAATTGTATTCCTATATACTAGCAACAACATATTGGAATAGAACAAGCCAACTATTTCTCAGGAGTCCCTAAGACCATCCCTACACCTCAGACAGTGCTTAGAAGTACTCGTAGGACTAGCATAAAGTTGTACTCTTGGCCAAGACTTTTAACAGTGCTAAAGTAAGACTTACTGCTGAATCATAAGGGATAAAGGCACAGGCGGAGGCTGCAGGAACCCACATACAGGCTTCTCTATGGTCCTTCCCTCCCCTGAAAGGTCACACAGAGCACACTCTTCCCTCACAACAAAACGCAGCACCATGTGGATGATGTTGCTGGCCAAGGAATCCCATTAGAGACTTAGCAGATAGTGTTTTAATTGGGAGGGGTCACATAGATACCTCCTGCCTAAGGTGCACCAAGATTCCAGATTTCTAGAAGGAAAGCAGGTGTCAGCATGAACCACATTTTTTGTGTGATCATTCTATGCAGAGTAAGCCACTCTCCTCAGTTAAGCAATATTTTTTTTTATAAGTTTAGGAAACTGTTTACCAGATGAGTCCGAGACACCCCCCAAAAGCCAAGCTTGCAAGCAATCCTCTATAATGACAGTAGTCTCAGGTCTGCTATACTAACTTTTATGATCCAACAATCCCATTATTGACTATATCTAAAGGAAATGAAATCAGCATGTCAAAGAGATATCTGCACTCTCATATTTATTGCAGCATTAGTCACAATAGACAAGCTATGAAACTAACCTAAGTGACTAAAAATGGATGAATAAAGAAAATGTCATATCTATACACAATGGAATACTATTCAGCCCATAAAAATAAAATCTGTCACTGCATTGCATTACATGAATGAACCTGGTGGGCATCAGGTTAAGTGAAGTAAGCCAGACAGATAATGACAGACACTGGATGATCTTACATACATGTAGAATCTAAAAAAAAATTTTAAAGTTGATATCACAGAAACAGTAGAAGAGTGGTTATCAGAGACTAGCAAGGAGAGGCAGGAGGTGAGGATGGGGAGAAGTTGAGCAATGGGTATAAAGTTACAATTAGACAAGAAAAATACATTCTGGTGTTTTAGAGCATTGCAGGGTGACTATGGTTAACAGTAAAATATTATATATTACAAAATAGCTATAAGAGAGGCTTTCAAATGTTCTCATTGCAAAGAAATGATAAATACATGAGGTGTTGGCTATACTAACTACCCTGATGGGATCATTTATATAACACACACATATATATCTATAACATTAAGTTGTACCTCATTAATATGCACAATTATACTGTGTCAGTTAAAGAAATCAATAAAAAATTAAAGAAACAAACATCAGTAAAAAAGCACAGTACTTTAAAAAGAATTGACTAAGTTGCTCTGCAATATATGTGGAAAAGTATGCAGAATGAGCAGAAAATGAAAAAAAAAGAGAGAAATCAAATTGGATAATTCATACTATCTCATTGAGTGCTTACTAGAAAGTTACAATAATCAACACATTGTGGCATTGGCCAGGATTGATATACACATCGAAGGAAGAGAATAGTTAGTTCCCAAATACCCATACATATATAGTCAACTGATTTTTGAAAAGTCACCACTATAATTCAGTGTTAAAAAGATAGTCTCTTCAATACATGTTCTAGGATAACTGGATATTTGAATCAGAAAAATGAAAAAATATCTCAATGCCTCCCTTACATCACATAAAAAATAACTGAAATGGATTGTACATCTAAACATAAAGGCTAAAACTATAAAATATCTTGAAGAGAACACAGAACATCTTCATGACCTTGGGGTAGCCAAAGATCTTTAGACTTGCCATAGAAGCTATATATAAGTTTATCAAAAGATAACTTGAGAAAATGAAAATGTAACCCAAAAAATGAAATGAAATGTTTGCAATCCAAATATATCTGGCAAGGTGCTTGTATCCCAAATTTATGATACTCCTATAACTCAAAAATAACAGAATGCATTTTATTTGAAAATAGGCAAAGAACTATACACGTGGCCCATATAAAAATGAAAAGATATTCAACATCATTACTAAGCAGAAAAACATGAATTACCCTTGCAATAAACAGTGCTGAACACTCACTGGACTGGCTAAAATTTAAAGAGACTGGCATATAGTATACTCCATTCAATAGCACAATAAACATCCTTCTCAAGTGTACTTGGGACACATTAAATGCTACGGTTTATCCTCCAAGATAAACCATATAATGGGCTATAAAGCAAGTTCCAATAAATTTTAAAAGATTGAAATCATAGAAAGTATGTTCTCTGACCACAATGGATTGAAATTAGAAATCTGTAACAGAAAAAAAAATTGAGAAATTCAGAAATATATGAACATAAACAATGCACTTCTAAATAATCCAATGAGCCAAAGGAAACTTGGGATTTATTACATAGAAGAGAATATCATCTGGAATTTATTTCAAATTATGCTTTGAGATAAATGGAAATGAAGACATAATATATCGAAACTTTAAAAAATAACAAAAAACAAAAACTTTTGGGATGCAGAAAAGCAATACTTCGAGGAACATTTATATCTATAAATGTTTATAATATTAAAAAAAAGAGCAGCCTTAAATCAATAACGTAAACTTTCACTTTAATACACTGGACAAGAAGGCACAAACTAAGCCTAAACCAGGCAGAAAGAAGAAAATTATTTTAAACGAAGACATTAACAATTTTTTAAAAATTAAAAATCAAGAAAATCAATTGTTGGTTATTTGACAAGGCTTTACTAAGGCTGAACAAGGAAAAAAACAAAAGAAATAGAAGTAAAATTACTAAAATCAAAAATTAAGGAGGAAACATTACTGCCAAACTTACAGAACAAAAAGGATCATAAAGGAATGCTATGAATAATTGTATACTAACAAGCTAGATCACTTGGATGAAATGGACAAATTCACACAGATACAAACTACTGAAACGGGCTCAAGGAGTTTTTTTTTTTTTTTTT
>NW_016805314.1:1978888-1983304 GCF_001698545.2 Rhinopithecus bieti | reverse complement strand
TTTTTTTTTTTTTTTTGATGGAGTTGCACTCTCATTGCCCAGGCTGGAGTGCAGTGGCATGATCTCAGCTCACTGCAACTTCGTCTCCCAGGTTCAAGCCATTCTCCTGCCTCAGCCTCCCAAGTAGCTGGGATTACAGGCGTGCACCACCACACCGGCTAATTTTTTTGTATTTTTAGTAGAGACGGGGTTTCACCATGTTGGTCAGGCTGGTTTCAAACTCCTGACCTCAGGTGATCCACCCACCTCAGCCTCCCAAAGTGCTAGAATTACAGGCATGAGCCACCACGCCCGGCCAAGGAGATATTTTAAAAATCAAAATAGGACTTTAACAAACATATTAAATTAGTAATCAAAAGTTACACACAAAGAAAGCTTAGGTGCAGATGGATCACTGGTAAAGTCTACCAAATATTTGAAGAACTGATACTTATTATCTAGAAATTATTTTTAAAAATAGTAGAGGATACTTCTCAACTCATTGTATGCAGCTAGTATTACCCTAATTCCAAGACCAGGCAGGTATCACAAGGAAGGAAAACTACAGAGCAATATCGTTTATGAATACATATGTGGAATTCCTCAAAAAAAACACTAGTCAACAAAACCTGGCAACATATAAAAATGATTACGTACTACGAATCAATGGAATTTCTACCAGGAATGCAAAATTGGTTCAGCATCGAGAAATTGATTAATATACCATTTCAACAGAATAAGGTATAAAACCACACAATAATCTCAAGAGATGAACTAAAAGCATTTGACAAAATCCAACACTCCTTCATGACAAAAAAACACACAACAAACTAGGAATAGCAGGAAACTTCCTCAATCTGAACAAGAACATTTTTGTAGAAGTGGATCTACAAAAAACAAAAACAAAAACAAAACAAAAATCATAAATCTAACATTATACTCAGTGGTAACAATCAAAATGCTTTCCCCTAAGATCAGAAACAAGAGAAGGCTATCTCCTCTCAACCAGTTCTAGTCAACATTGTACTCTTATGTTGTCCAGGACTACTAGGCAAGAAAATATAATAAAAGGCAAACTGGAGGAAGGAAGTAAATCTATTCACAAATGACAGTATCTTATATACAGTGAAACCTAAGAAATCCACTAAAAAAAATTCAAACTAATAAATGAGCTCAGAAATACTGCAGGATACAAGAGCAATATGCAAAAATCAATTGTATTTCTATATATCTTCAATAAACAATCTAAAATGAATTTACAAAAGCAACTCTTTTACTGTAGTATCAAAAGAATAAAATGCTTAGCAATAACTTTAATAAAATAGTGACAAACTTTACTTTGCAAACTACAAAACATTATTGAAAGCCATTAAAGAAGATCTAAATAATTGGGAAAACATCCCATGTTCATGAATTGGAAGGCTTAGTGTTAAAATGGCAATATTCTCTAAGTTATTTTACAGATTTAATATAATTGCTATCAAAATAATAGCTGACTTCTTTGCTGAGATTGACAAGCTGATGATAACATTTGTATGGCAATTCAAGAGTCCTAGAAGAACTAAAACAATATTGAAAACAAAGGACAAATCCAGAGAATGCACATTTCCAGATTCCAAATGTCACTATAAAGCTACATTCATCCAGACTGTGATACTGGCATAAGGATAAATATATAGACTAATGAGATAAAATTGACAGTTTAGGAGCAACACTCCCACCCCACAGTTATGATCAAATTCTTGGCAAAGGTATCAAAACAGTTCGTAGAGGAAGGAGTAGCCTTTTCAACAAATGATGCTGGGAAAACTAGATACCCATATGCAAAAGAATAAAGTTGTATCTTACTACATACCAACTAAAAAAATTAACTCAAGATACATAATATAAGTTCTATAACTCTTAGAAGAAAACATAGGGATAAATCTTGATAACCTTGGAATGGTTTCCTATCGAAATGATTTTTGTTTCTTATATGACAATCCAAAGCAAAAGCAACAAAAAATGTATAAGTGGAACATCAAAAAAATTTAAAAGTTTAGTGCTTCAAAGACTACCAAGAAAGCGAAATGACAAAGAATGAGAGACGATAGCTGCCAATCATATATCTGATTAGGAATTCATACATAGAAAATATAAGGAACTCTTACAGCTCACTAAAAAAAGACAACTCAATTAAACATGGGCTAACGTTCTAAACAGACATGCCTCCAAAGATGTATGAATGGTCAATAAGAACATCAAAAACAGCTTCTATCATTAGTCCTCAGGAAAATACAAATCCTAACCACGATGAGATGACACTTCCACCCCACTAGGGTGGCTGTTATCACAAAGATGGGTAATAACAAGCGCTGGTGTGGATGCTGAAGTATTGGAAGAGCCGTATGCTAAAGTGAGAATGTACAACGGGACAGCAACTTTGGAAAACAGTTTTGGCAGTTCCTCAAAGGGTGAAATGTAGATAACCTACCACCCAGCTATTCCACTCCTAGGTATAAAACCAAGAGAAACGAAAACATATGTCTACACAAAAACTTGCGCATGAATATACATGACTGTTCATAGCACTATTATTCACAATAGTCCCAAAGTGGAAACAAGCCAAATGTCCATCCGCTGATGATAAACAAGCTGTGGGTCCATACAATAGAATATTCCTCACTCACAAAAAGAAATGAAGTACTGATAGACTCTACGACAGGGATGAACCTTACGCGAAGTCATATGAACATTATGCTAAGTCAACAAAGGAGTGGAAACGACAAAAGATATAAAACCGAACAGGCAATTTTATAGGAAAAGAAAGTACACTAGTGGTTGCCTGGCTTTAGGGAAGGCAATGTGGTGGGGGGTGAGATGAAGCGTCATTTCCAAAAGGTATGGGTTTCTGTTGGGGATGATAACATTTTTCTAAATTAATTGTATTGCACAACAATAAACGGGCAGTTATGTAACTTTTAAATATACCAAAACCCAAAAATGAATGAAGTGTAAGCTATGTTAATCATATGTCAACAATGCTAACAACTGCATTTATTCATTTTCATGTATTACCTTCTAATTAGTTAACTGTAACACACATACACACACAAAGCACGATTCCAAAGGGCAAGGATGTGGAGCAAGTGGAAGGCTTATATATTTTTGGTGTAAAGCGGCTCAACCATTTTTCAAAATTGTTTTTTATATCTTAACATACACTTGTGACACAGCCATTCTGATCCTTGGTATTACTCCTCAAAAAAGTAAAATAAATAAATAAAAATAAATTTATAAAGACATATACACAAATGTTCATGACAGCTTTAGTCATAATAATCTGAAACTAAAAATAACCTAAATTTCTTTTGACAAATAAATTGATTTTTAAAAATGTGGTTCTCTGGCCAGGCACAGTGACTCACACCTGTAATCTTAGCAATTTGGGAGGCCAAGGTGAGCTGATCACTTGAGGTGAGGAGTTCAAGACCAGCCTGGCGAACATGGTGAAACCCCGTCTTTACTAAAAATACAAAAATTAGCTGGGCATTGGTGGCACCTGTAATCTCAGCTACTTGGGAAGCTGAGGTGAGAGAATCACTTGAACCCAGGAGGCAAAGGTTGCAGTGAGCTGATATCACGGTATCGCACTCCAGCCTCGGCAACCGAGAGAGATTCTGTCTCAAAAAAAGAAAACAACAACAACAACAACAACAATAATAATAATAATAAATAAAATATATGGTCTCTTAATAAACTATATGCAAAATAAAACTATATGCAAACTATATGCAAAAATAAACACAAATCTCACAGAGACTATGTCAAGTGAAGAAGCCTTACTCTAAAGAACATATACTGTATGATCTCATATAAATAAAACTATCTGTAGTTATAGAAGCCACACCAGTGGTTGCCTGAAGTAGGATGCAGAGGAGAGAGAATGACTAAAGAAATGTAAAGAGACATGAAGGAATGCTCTCGCTTGAGGGAAAGGTTTTATATTTTGATTAAGTTGGTTACCTGACTGTATACAATTTGTCAAAAGTCATCGACCTTAAAATGTTTTAAAGCCTTTGTATGTAAATTATAGCTCAGTAAAGTTGATTTTTAAAACCACACACAAATCACTTGATGAAGTAAATGACACTTCTCTCAGATGTATGTTCAGGGTTGGCTGCTGAGTGATGGGATTTCTGGAATATTTTTAAATTGTTGGCGTGTCAGGACCCCCCAGTCAACAATGACTGTGCGTTCTCACCCTCCAGCCCAGTCACAGTGCAGTGGTCACTCTGAGTCAGTACCATGTCATGAAGAAGACACTGAACGGAAGTCACAAATCTTAATTCCAATCCTGGCTATAGCCTTTATGGGTGATGCAATTTGTATATAAAGCCTGGCCTGTAAAATACCTATTCTTCAGGCTTGTTTTTTTTTTTTTTTTTTTTTTTTTTT
>NW_016805314.1:1960183-1974780 GCF_001698545.2 Rhinopithecus bieti | reverse complement strand
TTTTTTTAGAGACGGAGTCTCGCTCTGTCAACCAGGCTGGAGTGTAGTGGCCAGATCTCAGCTCACTGCAAGCTCCGCCTCCCGGGTTCAAGCCATTCTCCTGCCTCAGCCTCCCGAGTAGCTGGGACTACAGGCGCCGCCACCTCGCCTGGCTAGTTTTTTGTATTTTTTAGTAGAGACGGGGTTTCACCGTGTTAGCCAGGATGGTCTCGATCTCCTGACCTCGTGATCCGCCCGTCTCGGCCTCCCAAAGTGCTGGGATTACAGGCTTGAGCCACCGCGCCCGGCCTCAGGCTTGTTTACATAAGTTGAACTACATTATAAGACCTATATAATAATCTGCCATATTACATGGGACTGTTATTGATAAGTATTTTATTAACAGAAGGCAACATAGAGAAGTACCAAACTGTAGTGAAATATTTGCCCATTTTAGTGGGACAGAAGGTGCAGTCTAGCCCAGGAAGCATGACATCCTGCTGGTTGGAACTTAAGTCATTCTGTTTCCGCTGAAGCACAAAAGGAAGACTTAATTACCATTGGTAACTTATTTAAACACAAAATCACTAGCATTGCCCTCTCTGTCCTTCTCTCCGCTCTCTACACCTGTAATAGAATGGAAGACATGCTCTAGCATATGAAGCAGACAGTAGTTGAACAACTTCCATACTTTATTTTCTCGTTCTATTGTACGTCCTCAGCTTCCCTGCTTCAAAACAATATCATACCCTTTCTCCTGAGTTTTTTCCTTTTGTCTCAAACAGCAGCCACTCTTACATTTAATTAAAGTGGTCACATGGAGTCTGCCTTCAGACTCAATTTTGCTTTTCTCCCCTCTTGCTTTGGAATGCAGGGGATAAACGTATTAGGAGGAGCAGAGATCCAGATGATCCTTCGATTATGCCCAAGGCTGAGGAATCGTGACTGACCACATCTGGGTCATCACTGAGGCCACTCAGGAACAAGCTGGCATTCTCTGACCTTCCCCAGGCTGCCCACCGAGACTCACTGTCCTTTCCTTTCTGCTAGAGAGAGTGTGGCCAATGTTACTATTCTCATAGCAAACTGGACTTTTTCCTTCTGTGGAACAAAAATATTAGCATTAGCTCAGACCTACCTTTGAAAATAATGCAAAATTATCCTAAATGTAATGCTCTATCTAAAACACCACACACACACACACACACACACACACACACACACACACACACACACACACACAAAGGGAGAGAGAGAGAGAGACCCCATACCACACACACACACACACACACACACACACACACAGAGACCCCACACCACACACACACAAAGACCACACTCCACACACCCACGCCACACACACACACTTGAATTAGTAATCACAACCATCAGCCAAACCTAAACATATGGGCAGCCTCTTCCCTCACCAAACACGATTGTATGCCAAACTTCTAAAACAAAAATAAAACAAGAAGCAGAAGGTGTTTGATGATTTTACGTGTGTTGTGAAATTTTGACTGAACTATTCATGGAGTCTGAATTCCTCATTTGAAAAATGAGGGTGATGTCTACTTTGCACGGTTGTGATAGAGATCAAAATAAAATAATAGTGTATCTGTAGCTAGCAGAGTGCAACAAAGATGTGAGGCTGAGGCATCATGACTTAAAATTCGTAGTTATTAAGAAAAATACGAGATTCTAGAAGTCTCCCTTATACTAGAAGTCTTATTGGAACTAAGCTCTAACTATGAGGTACACGGAAAGCTTTCCATAACTCTTGCTCCATAGTGGCAAAAGCTTTACACATTTAAGCATCCAATGAAAATTTGTTAAAGTCATTACTTGGTACTATTGTAGGGATGAACACATGGGTTTGGATTCTGCAATCTAGTTCTTGACTTCTAAGAGCCTGTCCCTAACAGAACAAGAAAGGCAGTGTTCCTGTGGATGTGTTTGACTCTCTTTTCTTTCTATTAGTTTATTTCCTGAATGCAAAAGAAACACCCACGTGCACTCCATTAAGGAAGTTTCATGGATATGATATGATTTTTCAATGAGGCTTCTGGGTTTGTTTTTTTTTAAAGATGGAGTCTTGCTCTGTCACCCAGACTGGAGGGCAATGGCATGATCTTGGCTCGCTGCAACCTCTACCTCCCCAGTTCAAGCGATTCTCCCACCTCAGCTGGGATTACAGGCACCTTCCACCATGCCCAGATACATTTTCTGTTTCTACTAGAGACAGGATTTCGCCATTTCAGCCAGGCTGGTCTCGAACTCCTGGCCCCAGGTGATCCACCTGCCTTGGCCTTCCGAAGTGTTGGGATTACAGGTGGGAGCCATCGCACACAGCTCCCATGAGTTTTAAGAAAAAAAAAGGCATCTGAATTAAAAAAAAAAAAATTCACCCAAGAATCCAAGATAAGGGCTTGCATGTGGATTTGAAACCCATCAACTATGGGTAAGAAAGCGTGAGAGAGGGAGATATGTAAATTTCAGTAGATTTAAAGAGAGTCATGTAACTAAAGAGTGAGAAATGTATATCTTTAAATGATAACATGTCTTCCAGTGATCTTTACAGTGTCTTAGTAGCAGCGTCTCTAAGTAACCAGCTATAATATATTACACTGTGTTTTTTAAGTTAATTGATTTTATGGTCCTGGACTGCACTTCTAGTCTTTCATCTACTGAATCTTTGCTATGAGACTAAATGAGCTTTTCAGAGGAAAACTCCTTTGATCTAGCTACTCCAGGGAAAGGGAGTACAGCAGACATGTATAAGATACTGCTTGTCCTTATTACAAGGTGCTAGCACACGAAAATGATGATAAATGGTGGCTGGCCCCTCCCATCTCTCCTCTGCTATTTGAACTTCAGTGTTGGTTATTTCCATCACAATTTGATATGTCAAGCTTCCCTGATGAGGACTAACAACCTATAATGCTTGCAGTCTCTATAAAGATCATTTGGTTTCAAATAAAACACTTACAATCAAAATCTATTAATGGCCTTCTCTGGTTCAGATGTCATCTAAGTTATTCAACAATATGTGCTTGTTCTAAAATAATTAGCCACATTCCACACACACACACATTCACAGCTTTTCCTCTCTGAAACTCCTTCCACCAGACCCCAAACTGTTACGAGCAGATTAGATCTATGTTATCAACAAAAATCAAAACTTCAGAAAGATCTAGGGCACCTGGATTCTCTTTCTCACCACCATGCCTAAATAGCGATAAAACCTCATTCAAATCACATAATCCTTCTAGCTCTTGAGTTCTCTGTCTTTAAAACTTAGATCATGCTACTGTCTCAGAGGAAGAGATTAAAAGCCTCTCTTCATTACATGTGGCTTCTATTTGGCTCTACCCAGAGTTACCTTCATGTAAAATCATATTTAGATGGAGGTTGGGTCTCAGTTTCTGCTTCATCCCTCCCTGCAGCAATCTTAAAAGGGCTCATACTGCTCTGAGGTTGGAATGAGGCGGCCTCAGCTGCCACTGCTAGGACAGATCCAGGGTTCCCCACTCCACACTGGCAACAAGAGAGATGGCTATGCCTGTGCCTTAGCTGGACTCACCCCAGGGACGTTCTAGCTGTCTGCGAGACAGGGTGACACAGATGGACTTGCGGAGAGTTAACGCCCCTTGCTGCGGGCTTCAACCAGGAGTGACCAGTCCCCATCCCTCCTCCCCACAAAAGACTGTCCTGAAGTGCAGTTGTTTCTTGTGACTCTCCTGAGCCATCCCATAGACCTGGCAGGCAGGTGTATTACTGTGAACCTGTAACCCGCTCCAGAAGGTCACCCCTGTACTTGCTCTCCCTCCTGCTCTGTCCTGCTTCATGTTTTTCCTCATCCTTCCTCCTGGAACAGCACCCTGTGTTAAGAAATTAGTAGACATGATTTTGGCTTAAGTTTCTGTCTTCTAGGAACCCTGAGCCAGAACAGGTGGGAAATCCCAACAGTGTATCCCATCTCTGCCACCTGCAGATGTGTTTCCCTGGGCTTTCTACTTAACTCCTCTCTGCCTGTGCCTCAGTTTTCTCATCTATAAAATGTGGAGAATAATAGCACATACCTCATTCAGGTTGTTATTAGAACTGAATGAGTTAATACATAAAAAAATGCTTTAAATAGTGCCTGATACACAACGACTGTATACCATGGGCTGGTGTCATCATCATCATCATCACAATTATCATGCCAGTGCTCCCTATTTCCCATCCACCTTCACTGTCATGTTTCCTGCATTTGACCCAGCTTTTCATAAATTCCATGAGCCACTACATTTCCGGCAATGTATTCCCCTTAGATCACATTAATATCAGTGCTTATGCAAGGGAAGAAACCAAACTGGTACAACGTTGCTACTAGTTTGGGGTTCAGGAGGCAAGAGAGAGCTTGGGTTGTTTGTGGTGGATGAATTCAGAAGAGATTTGATGTCTCCTCTGGACCAGAGAAGAACTTTAGCCTATTAGAAAATTTAAATAATTTGCCCAAAATCTCCTGGCTGGAAAATGGCAGAACAAGAAGTAAAATCTATGTTTGCCTACAAAAACCATCTCCTTTCAACCATGCCAGAAATGTTACAGTTTTATTTTTTAATAAACATATCTGGCTTTTGAGCATTTATGTTTAAAATGCTTGATGAGTAATGCCATTTCATTCACAGAACCACCATACAAGTTAAGAGTAGATTCTAATGCCACAGTATGTAACAGACAATACTACAAGAAAAGTGGAAATTATTTGTCCCAAGTCTCCGTAGCTGGTGCACATGCAGCTAATTCTCTCACCTTAGCTACTACTATGGTTTGAATGTCTCCTTCAAATTCCACGTGGTGGAACCTTCATCCCCAAATTTATATGTTGATTGAAGGTGGAGTTTTTGGGAAGTAATTAGGATTAGATAAGGTCACTGTGGTGGGGCCCGCTGGTGGGACAGGCACAGCTTTATAAGAAGAGAAGGGAGACTTGAGCTGTCATCCATGCTCTTTCCCTCTTACCGTGAGAGGGCAACAGAGGTAAATACATGAGCAGCTGCTTGAGGTTGCCTTTGGTAGTTATGTCTGCTGGAAACATTGCAAGACCTGAGTAATGAGATAATAAAGTTGAAAACACTTGGGAAGTAAAAGTGGTATGTAAATATAAGATACCACTGTCTTCACATGTGATATGCCTGGGAGGAACTCTTCTTATTTTAATTCATTCATCTCTTTATATCTTGCCTTTATTTTTAAGAGATTTAAGATGGTTTACGCAAATAGACAATACAGTATATGTATAAATGCAAGCCTGCCTAAGCAAAACACGAGATGATAAAGCCATAAAGGAATAGATTGACAGATTTTATTACATGCACATCTAAAACTGTTGTATGACAAATGATACTATAAAATAAAGTAAAAGACAAGAAAATAACTGGGAGGGATATCTGCACCCTTTATACCCTTCATAACAAAGGGTTAACATCTATAATGTATACAGTGCTTTCACAAATCAATTTTCAAAATGATAAACAACCCAATAGAAAAATAGATGAAGAACACAGACAAGCAATTCACAGAAGAAATACAAATATCCAATAAATACATGAAATATGAAAAAATATGCACAATAGCTTCCCTGGTAACTGGAATACACAAATTAAAATAGGTGCAATTGCCTGCCTATCACACTGGCGGAAATGTAAACTATTGAAAGTATCTGTTATAGGCCAAAGGGTGGGAAAATAGACCTTTCTATTTGTTGGTGAGATTGCTAATTGACACAGCCTTTATGGAGGGCAAGTTGGGTGGCAATATAAACATTTAAAATAAACATGCCCTATGACCAAGCCATTCCATTGTAGGAATCCTGTCTACTACTAAAGGCAATTCTGGTGAAGGTTCCAACAGAAAACAGGAAAACTGGAGAGAAAGCTTCCATCTTCTTAGAGAATACCTAAATAATCGTGTACATAATATTGGTAGAAATATGATTGGTAAAGGCCATTCTGATGAGATTTCAGACAGAAAAAAAGGACATGCTATTAGAAACTGGAGGAGAGGTAATCCTTGTTGTAAAATCGCAAAGAGCTTTGATGAATATTGTTCATGTTCTAGTGTTTTGTGTGGAAGGTAGAACTCGTGAAGGATGAAACTGGATATTTAGCTTAGGAGATTTCTAAGTAATGTGTTGAAGGAACAGTTTGATTCCTCTTGACTGCTAATAACAACACGTAAGAAAGGGAAATGAATTGAAGATGGAATTGTTCAGGAAAAAAGGGAACCAGAACATAAAGATCCGGAAAATTCTCAGCTGGTCCAAATTAAAAAAATTTAAAAGCATGTTTGGAAAACCCCACTAAGTGTGTGGCAGACTCATTGCTTGATAAGGAAATCAGCGTGGATGTGAACCACAAGCTAATCAGCTGACCTAGCAGGACAACTGCTGGTTTAAACTGAAGAAAACAGAAAGAAGGAAGGTTGTCTGATTTCTTGGATTTTACCTAGAACTACTCAGCTATGAATGTGTGCCATTCTTCAAGACAGGGGAAGAACGACCCAAAAAAGTGATTCAGAGATCAGGGTTGCCTCCTAAGTTTCACATGAGGGCAGGGGAGCATCACCTCAGTTTCAACAGGCCAGATGCCCCCCTTGAACAGCCTTGGGGTTGGAGCTGCCCAAGGCCATGGAGCTGCAACACCTGCCTTGCAGAACTGTGGGAGCAGGACTGCCACCCAAACTGGGTCTGGAAGGCAGAGCATCAAACAAAAGAAGATATATTCCTGTAACAAAAGAGGACGATTCTTGAGCCTTAAGATCTCATGGAGTTTGCCTTGTAGTCTAGTCTTGCCTGGGAACTGTTGCCCTTTCTTTCTTTTCTCCCCTTGGAATGGGAATGCCTACCCAATTCCTGTCCTACTATTGTTTTTTGGAAGTACATAATTTGTTTTCACATGTTCACAGCTGCAAAAAAAATTTTGTCTCACACCAGATTAAGATGATATTTAAATGAGACTTTGGACTTTAGAATTCATTCCTGAGCGAGTTAAGAATTTTGAGGCTGTTGGGATGGAATAAGTGTGTTGCACATGGAAGAAGGACATACATTTGGGAGGAATGACAAGGTCAGAATGCTATGGAGTAGATGTTTGTGTTCCTCCAAAATTCCTATGTTGAAGACCTATCCTCATTGTGATGGTATTAGGGGATGAGGCATTTGGGAGGTGATTAGCTTAGGAGGGTGGAGTGCTTATGAATGGAATTAATGTCCTTGTAAGAAGAGATAAAAAAGAGATGATCTTTCTCTCTCCCCTTGCCATGTGAGGAAGCAGCAAGAAGGCAACAACTTACAAGTCAAGAAGAGAGCCCCCACCAGACACTGAATCTGCCAGCACCTTGAGTTGAACTTCCAACCTCCAGAACTGTGAGAAGTAAATGTCTGTTGTTTAAGCCACTCCATCTATGGTATTTTGTTATAGCAGCCTTAGCCAACCATGGCAAGTGGCAAATAAAATGGTCAAAAGTCCCACCCCTGGGGTAAAAGACACAGAAATCCTGGGAACCTGGGGCGGTGGGGAGAAGGAACCAAAAGGCCTTGGTAGGTGGTTGGTTTGCTAGTCTGGGGACAAATCAGGCAGCCACTAACAAAGAATGCTCTGGGACTATGGTGGAAGGGGTTGCTGGCCTGGAGAGGCTCCTGGGGGAATTATTTCAGAGTCCCCCCAGCTAATAAGGCACCAGCTGCAGGCACTCTGCTAGCAGGGTTCCATGGATTCTGTATAGGGTGGGGGTGGAGGATGCCAATAAAACAGATAGCTGAATGCTCATTGCACTTGGCTGTGATGGGCTTAGATTTGGGGCAAGACCACAGACTTGGAGGGCTCTTTATCCAGCTGAAGCCTCTTTAATGGATGCCCATGAGGCAAGCCCTGGATCTGCAGCTGTCGATGGATTCAACCCAGTCACCCACCTTGGCTTTATGGGTTTTCAATGTAAACTTCGTGCAGTTTCCCCACTATGACTCGTCAAACATGATCTGTCTGCTTTCTCCCTTCCTCCACTCACAATATTTACACTCATTTCTTTTATTGAAATCTATCTGCTCCCATTCTATTAAAAAGGTTTGACTGGCAGCTCCTATTCTACTGAAGCCTGCAACCTATCTATTCTCCAGACAATGAGGTACAAGCTTTCTATCTTCCATTGTGCTGGCACGGCCTTCTGTGCTTCTGCCTTCAATCTTAAAAGGCATGTCAGAGATGTCTCCATCCAACTAGGTCTGGAACATGGACATTCTGAACTACCAGTTCTGCATTTAACCAATTCTGACCAAACAAAGAAGAAGACCAGGATCTTTCCTCTCCCCAGTACATACCCTACTGGTAGGCCCCGCTCTTCGAAGTATTATAACCACTGCAAAAGGGAGGAGGAAGCTGGTTTCCACACAGCTGCAGTGCTGTGAGCCACGTGTCTGTGTCCTCCAGGTGCACTCATGCCTGGCATGCCAATACATGCCCCAGTGATTCCCACACAGTCCTGTGGCAGTCCTTTCCACCCACCGTGGCGCGGGCTTCAAGACAACCTGATTTTAAGCATGAGGAAATGGAGGCTCAGAGAAATGAAGTGACACGTGAAGAATCTTGAGAGCTTGTTTGGAAGTTCTGGCAGGGAGGTGGAGCCACCTCTACTCTCTTGGCCAAAGCATGGCTCTTATCTCCACGAAAAGCCCACCTTTTCTACAGATAAGGAAGAGGACACTGGGCTAGTACACCTGGCCACCCCAAATGAAATGAGTGACCTGTGTCACCTTCATATCAGGCTAACAGACATATGCATGACTGCGCAGCTAAAATGAGAACCAGTGACAGTGCCCAGATCCTTCGACTCCTAAGCATACTCTCTTTCCATGACCCCGTTTCACATCTGAGCTGCCAACGGCTCCCTTTCCTAAAGAAAGTAGGTCTACAAGTGGTGCTCAGAGAAAATGAGGCAAGACGCCTAGAAGCCATGCTCTAAACCAGGCTGAGGCTCATGACTTAATGGGTTCAGGGCACATTTGAACAGAAGGTCCCGTGGTGTTCTACTGCCAACACCAGAAAATTCAGCTGTGTTTTAGGCCATGCCCTGGAGACGAAGGCTTTCCCATCTGGTGACCCTCTTTTGATGTAGCTCTTTAGCCAAAACAAGCCAGGTTGGCCAGATTGTGAATAAATTCATTTCTTGAAATATTTTATAGTCTAGTTGTGCAAATCACAGACAAGTCAAACCTGAGGACACAAGTTTGTACCAGAATTTCAGCTTAACACTGAGTGCCATATTAATAATTTTTTTGTGGACTTTTTAATTCATTTTTTGGTTTCTCTTGCTTCTAATTACATCATCCACATTTTGAAGCACCTCTGTCCAAAGCAAAGCTTTAGAACTTTCTTAAAAACAAATAGAACAAGCAAGCAAAAATAAACATTCCCATGGTAATTCAGAGACAGCATGATGCTGTGGAAAGACTGTTACAAAAATAGTTACACTGTCTGGAAGCCTTACTTTTGCTACTAATTAGCTGTGTGACTTTGAGAAATTCACTTAATTTCTCTGAACTTGTGTTCTCTTATTTTTATTTTATTTTTAAAAGGCTGTGTGATTTTTTAGATTTAACATTGATTCATCCATGGGCTCCCGTGGTAACTAAAGAAAGACTGCCTGTTTCAGCCAGATTTTAGCTTCGAGTTTGGGGCCAGACTGAGTTCTTTGCTAATCAGAAAGTCACGAAATATCTTAAATGCTAGTCCTCCTCCTCCCTCGTTTCCCATTCACAAAAGTTTCCATGTTTTTCCTAAGGTACATCGCTCCTGCTCCCGCTACCCAGGCAAATGCCTTCATCAACTGATTCTACACAAAACTGTCCTAGTTGCAGGTGGATCACCTGAGGTCAGGGGTTCGAGACCAGCCTGACCAACATGGTGAAACCCCATCTCTACCAAAATACAAAAATTAGCCAGACATCCTGTAATCTCAGCTACTCAGGAGGCTGATGCAGGAGAATTGCTTGATCTGGGAGGCAGAGGTTGCAGTGAGCCAAGCTCACCCATTGCACTCCAGCCTGGGCAACAGAGAGAGGCTCCATCTCAAAAAACAAACAAACAAACCCCAAAACTGTCCTAGTTGATTTATCGGTGATCAACTAAAAAACTACTTTTTTTCTGAGATGGAGTCTCGCTCTGTTGCCCAGGCTGGAGTGCAGGGGCATGATCTTAGTTCACTGAAACCTCTGCCTCCCGGGTTCAAATGATTCTCCTGCCTCAGCCTCCCGAGTAGCTGGGATTACAGGCACGCACCACTACCCCTGGGTGATTTCTGTATTTTTAGTAGAGATGGGGTTTCACCATGTTGGTCAGGCTGGTCTCGAACTCCTGACCTCGTGATCCACCCTCCTTGGCCTCCCAAAGTGCTGGGATTACAGGCATGAGCCACCGAGCCCGGCCTAAAAAACTATTTTACAGCTGACCCTGCAGCGCCACCACTCTGCAATGTGCAGTTTCTACATTTCTTTTTTTCATCTGAGCTTCTCTAGAGGTTCCTCACCCTGCCCCAGGGTCTTCTTTTTTTTCCTTTTAAATTTATACATTGGAATTTAAGACTCTTTCCAATATTAATCACATCAAAACTTACATTCATATTTAAAATGGCAACTATTTTAAAAGCACAATTTTATTAGAAAATCATATATTTGTGAGGAGGCAGATTCTAGATGCATCATTCTTACCTCTCATCAGCCTGCTCCCACAGCCCTATCTAGCAGTGACTCACAGAGAAGCCAAGGCAGGGGAGGTGGTCAATGCTTACTTTAAAATCACAAAGAGATGAGTAATGTTTCTAGCAGTTAAATCAGGGGCAGGACACAAATAGGAAACTTATGGAATTAAGCACAGAAGATGCTTCCAAACAGAACTATTGGGTGTTTACTGAATTGGACTACTTTGACTGAATTGAACTGAACATTCAGTTTGACTGACACGCATGAAGGATGTCTGTCACTATCTTACAGACGAACACTCATTCACTACAATAATGTGCTTATGAATTTTTGACAAAGTCATAAGCATCATTCTCTTTTCCATGTGGTGTCCCTGCTTACTTGTGTTGAATGGAAATAGTGGGCCACACAAGAGCCTCATTTTAGATCAATGGTTCCTTGACACTGTGGCCCTAGGTCTAGAGTTATCTGCTTTCTTTTTTGTGGCCAACAATCTTTGAAAGATGGCTAAAGTTAAGTGAGTCCAAACTCTCAAGAAATACACAGAGAGAACCCTAGATGAGAAAATCACAATGGCAAAGCACAACGCTATGGTAATTGACCTGGGACTTCCCTAGTTTTGAGAGAATGCAAAAAGCAAAGACACTACTTAGGGTGGCACATTCTATTTAAAATATGTCAGCAGTCCAAGAACTGCCCAAGTATTTGGCAACATTGAGCAACCTCCTAGAAGACTATAGGAAAAATCATCCATTTAAGCCAATGTCCAATATATTTAATGCGTGTTCACTCTGAACTTGAGGAAAATGCACAATAACAGAGTCTAATAACCAATTGCTGGATAGACAGAAGCAGAAGATGATTAACAACTGAGATTAGGACAGAGTTTAGAAAATGTGTCCCTCAGTCCTATGTCCTTTCTGCCAGACCAACTCATTTCCAGCTGAGTGTTTCCAACTCCCAGTTCATTAAGCTGAATGTTCCATCCTGGGTTCTAATTAGAGATGCCGCATGGCTTGTCCTCTCCTGGAGGATGGAGTCATGCTATCCCCAGCCAAGATCTCTGCCCGAGAAGGGCTGTTAGAAATGCCCCAGCAGCTGTCCATGTGTTCTTGCTGTCACGAAGTACAAATGTGTCTGGTGGGGAAGGCTCTGCAGCTCAACCCACAGTAAATGCCAGTTCCATTAGGATGGCAGGTGAGCAATCTATTAGGAAATCGAAGGCCCCTCCCTCATTATAGGAAAACAAATGAGCTGTGTCTCATGGGGAGGAGGAGAAATTCTCTTATAAAGAGAGGCAATGGGCTTTGACATCAGATGGATGCAGTTTTGCATCCTGGCCCTGCCACATATAAATTGGAGGACCTCAAGCAACTGCTTTAAACTTTTTGAGGTTTCTCATCTGTAAGAAGGGCAAAAATAATTCCTATCTCATGAGAATCTGGGGATTGAAAGAGATCAAGTGTGAAGAAGAGTTATCCCAGCAAGTGATGTGTACTGAGGGTTTGGTGACATTGGTTTGGCTCCCTTGGCATGCTGGCTTCTTCAGGAGTTCCCAGGCCACACTGCAGGGCAGAGTGAGGATCAGACCTGCATTTCCCTCTGTCCCTCCCCACTCCAGCTTCCTGGGATGGACGGATGCTGCTAGCTCGTACCTGCACCTGCTCAAGTTCTCACCCTCTGGTGGCACCATGTAACTCAGGCTGTTTCCAACCCTCTCAAAGTCCTTTTCTCTCCAACTCATCACTTCCTTTCTACACCCAGAAGTGCTTTAGGATAGTGTCAAAGCTTGGAGATACTTAGACCTACCACAAGTTCTCCTTTTATTATTTCCTTCTTGCAAGGTGAGAAAGGACAACATCTCAGAATGAAAGATTCTCCTCCATGCCCTCTCTCAGCAGAGGCCCTAATTCATTTTTCATGGCCCCTTGCAGTGACAAAAGCCGCTGCTTTCTCTCTTGTACGCGTGCTTCATGCAATAAGTCAAAACTGATGTGCATTTTCCCCCTGGGTGCCAGAGCACGCTTTGATTTAATTTGCCCTGTTGTTTGGCACAGAGCCTTTGCCAGCGAGTTTCTTTGCAGACCTGGGGAGGCAGGGCCCTGACAGCGATGGGGCGCGGTGACAGATGGGGTTCAGTGGGTAGTGTTTAAATAATTTGCTGCAATGATAAAGGAAATATTGGAGAGTGACAGATGCTCCTGCAGAAATGCAGCCAGACAAACACATACATCCTGTCTGTGGGAGCTAGGGGCCCTGACAATAGCACGGGTCCGTGGGCAGCAGGCCCACTCTCCTGCGGCTGGAATCGCTGGGGCCACATGTGAGAGAGTGGAGCTAATCAGCCCACCTCTGCCTCTCCTGAAGTCACTGGGAACCATTGGTAGGGGCTTTCTACAGATGCACTGCTGGGCCACACAAGCCCAGGAGAGGAAAAAAAAATCAACCAACACAGTGAGACCCAGCTTGCATCCAGCAAGCACCTCTCTTTAGGAATGTCATGGTGAAAAAAGGGCCTGGTGAACCATAAATGAGAAGAGCAAAGAGAATGAGAAAAAGCCGGCAAAATTATAGAACTCAAAGGTGGAAGGTGGCTGATTGGTTCAGTGAGAGAGGAAAGTGTACCTGTTGCAGAGGCCGAACAGTGCAAGTGATTAGCTTGGCCCTGGGCCTGGGCCATGATGGCATTCTAAATCCTGGTCGACTTTCCTGGCATGCTGCCCCAGTGATGGATACTGGAGGGGTGAAGGAAGCACTGGGTGATGAGCATTGCTCATTCCAGATGCTGCGGTCATGATTATGGTCGGGTCAGTAGTGCTGTCTTCCTCAATGAAGGGCTGCACATGAGGGGACCACACTGGGATTTGGAAAATAACTTGAAAAGGATGTTGACAAGCAAGACCATCATGGCATTAGAACCATTGTGTGTGGTGTGTGCAAGAGAGAACTGAATGAGGAGATGGTTCCTGGGAGCCCACCCTCTGCATGGCCTAGACAGAATATTCCACATTTGTCTTCTAGGAAGGAGTATGCACAGATGTGGTGCAGGGAGAGAGAAAAGAAGGTGGGAGGTGCTTGATAGGTGGGAGGACGTTCACTGGGTATGTTTATTTATTTTTTGTTATTAGTACTCTTTGGTTCTGATGTTTTGCAGCAGATCTGGGAGTGAGATGCATTTGTGAGAGGAGTGAGGTGAAGATGTGCAACTGAGACCAGCTTCCTGGGTGTAGAGGTGAGCTTGGAAGGAAAGCAACAAGATGGCAGTGGAGCAGGGAAGGGGGAGGCCACCTGGAATGGAAGTGGGCACCAAGTGGAAGGCAGAGCAAATAGGACTGAACCACATTCCAGCCAAGAGTCCGCAGCAGAAAGGTGAAGGTGACTCAGGTGGTTCGGCAGATGAGGGCAGCCGCATTAGGACTGAGTCTATTTGCTGGCTTACCTGTTGCGAATTTCACAGCTGTGGATCTCACCACCCACTCTGCACCCCCTTCTCTGACTGGGCAGCGAGCTTCATTCTGAAAGGTGAATTGAGATTTGCCTCTTGGCATTTTCTGGATTTTGTTTTACAGCTAATCAAACAGGCATTAACCACCTGGGAGTCCAGAAGCAGAGTTCCCTCGAGCAGCCGAGTGACACCTTGACCTTTCTGAGGGTACAGATGGAACACCGTCAGAGCCACTTCTGCAGGAAGCATTTAAAGGGCTTAATCAGAGCCGTTTTTAGCAGTCTGTGACTCAAGAGTGTCATGTTGTCAGGAGAGAAAGAAGTTTGGATTACAGTGAAGGAAGGCTAAAGAGAAGAGATTGATAAAGAGCTAAGAGAAAGGAGTAGAAAGAGATCAGACTCAAACCAAAGAGACAAAAAAAAAAAAAAAAAAAAA
>NW_016805314.1:1918597-1959903 GCF_001698545.2 Rhinopithecus bieti | reverse complement strand
AAAAAAAAAAAAAAAAAAAAAAAAAAAAAAAAAAAAAATGGCAGGCTCAAATTTATCTTGGCAAACGTGCTGCTTGTGTATCTCCACTGACAGCTTCCATCACTTCCCCATCTTTTTCTGCTTATCCAACAGGCATCAGAAACCTCAGCTCAGCTTACTTCTTACCTAGAAGTAAGGTTGCAGGCTGTGGGCTAGGGCTGTGCTTCTCCAATAGGGAAGATTTTGCCTCCCAGGGGAAATCTGGAAATGTCTGGGGACACTTTTGGTGATCACAGTTGGGATGTGCATGTTACTGGTATCTAGTGGGTAGAGATAAGGGGTGTTGCCTGATATCCCATCATACACAAACAGCCCCCACAAGAAGAAATTAGCCAGCCCAAGTATCACTGGCACCAAGAAGGAGAAACCCAGGCTGGAGAATCCCAGCAGGGACAACAGGATTCTGGTCTCACTGGAAGCTATCCAAACCCATTGAGAAGAGGAGACACTGATTTCCTTTAACCCAGCAGCCATCACCATCACCAGAGAACTGTGGTGCTATCTTCCAGTAATACAGAAACCAAGTCTCTTATAGAAATGGGAGAGGGAGTGGGATCACGTTGGAGAAGAAAAAATATATATAAAGAGGTCAAAGAAAATGAAAGGAAATGAGGGAACAGTGGCCAAAGGAAGGACGGTGTAGAAGTGATTTGAGAACAATGCCCCAGTGGAGCAGAGAGAGACACTCTTAGGAGGATGAGCAGCTAAGGAGAGGGGGAAAACTAAGTGCCTTCATGGTGGATGAGACACAGAGGTGTGGGGAGGAGGAGACTGGCCTTCTATGAAACATGGGAAAAGGCGAGGGGGAAACAACGCAACAGTTCTAGATAAAGACAAAAGGAAGAGAGGAATCATAGATATCATAGAAGAAGCAACCAGGAGACAAGTGGGCAAGAAGGAGATTGAAGAATGCTGGGTCTGAAGATGGGTTGTGGGAGACACTCCCCCGGGAGGGGCAGGCAGGAGATAAGGTCTGTCTCTAGCTGGGTGCTCAGTAGAACACGCAGGCCCTGTTAGTGCATCTAACGGCTAAGTGCCTGGCTGCCGGCTTTACTTGGCAGCTCGAATCTAGAAGAGTTGGTGGACAGGAGGCCAGGAGTCTGGATAGCAAAGAACACCAGGTGAGAGGAGGCTTTGGCAGAGTCCGGAGAGCTGCCTTCTAGCCCCTGCTTGGCTTGAGTTCCCAGCTAAACCTGCAGATACTGCCTCATTTCTCCAGATTCCATATCCGGGGAGAACTCAGGAGCATGCAGCATGATGGCAAGCTGAGCTCCTATCTCCTCTGCACGAGGTCCTCAGTACATGCAGATGGAAAGGACAACCTTTGATCCTGATGCCTCCTCATAGAGGGGACAAGCTGAGGACAGGCCTGAGGAGGTCTTTATCATCTTCACACTGCAAACTGAGCATTTTGGCAAGTCAGCCTGACAAAATGTCTCTGAGAGGAAGGGGAAAAATCACTATGGGTAAAATAACTCGGACTGGAAGTCAGGGTAGTGGGTAGTGATCATGTTGACTCTGAAACCAGCTGGCCACGTGAGCCTCAGCAAGTCACTTCACTTTCTACAGATCTCAGTTTCTTTATTTGCGAGGGGACACATAAAAAATCGGGCTAGATAATTCTCAGATTTTTTCCCTAGAGCTAGCATTCAATCAGTAAGTGGCCCTTGTATATAACTAGGCAGGCTGCTAAATTTATTTGCTTTTTAAATCATTCTGCTCAGTTTTTTGAAATCTGCCCCATTTTCATAATGGGTATCGTGTGATGGAAACAAACATTATGTGAGAGTTAGCCAGGCCTTGGATCAAATCCTGGCTTAGCCACTTACCTTGGGCACATTTTTTAATAAGCTCAACTCTCCATTTTCTCATAGAGGAGATGGGGTAATGCTCTCTCCTGTGGGATCACAGTGAGGATTAGAAGTCATGCACAGAAAAAGCACCTAGGAGACTAACAGGCCCTCAATAAATGGAGGGGTCATTATCATCAGGTGGTAAGATGGAAGATTACCAGATCCCAAGCTCCAGGACATGGGATGTGTTCCACAAAGGACATTTTGCTCACAGTTACCATTCTAGAAACATTGTTGTCGGACAGAGAATCCCTGAATAGCAGAGGTAAAACAGAGCCTACTATGGCTTTAGAATCAACATTTTCTTCTAAGTATCCTGCAAGAGGGTAGAGTAATTAGTATTCTGCAAAGAGGACGTCTTTGTCACACAAGTCTGGGGAAACTGGGTTCGTTAGATTAAGTGCAGGATTTTTAGAATGTTTAAGTTCTTATATCCTATGGATCTCCAAACGGGAAATGGAGCACACACAGTTGCTTAAACTTATTTAACCAAGGTACATTTTTCCTCCCTACGTAAATACCCATTAACCTTTCAGAGACAATCAATGTCACTCTGAACAATGGTTTCAGAAATCATGGTGCACATGGACGGCTGTTCTGATTACCCAGCCATGTATAAGGACCAAAAGACCCAGGTATTTGTGCATCTGAGCCTGTGTTTTCCATCTATAATTACCAAGAAGTATCTCAAAGCTACAAGTTGTCCTTCTCTCTCTTTTATTAACCAACTTCTTATCCATCTACCCATCTACACCTCTGGCCTCTGGTGCCTCTGTGCAACACTGTCTTCCAGGTTTCCCCATGGAAAACGATTGTTCCAGGCTTTCTTTTCCTGCTGCCAGATGCCTCACAGAATCGCTCCTCTCCCATTTCCACTCTTTTTGGGGGACTCTCTGCTCTCAGGAGAATGGGTGGCTGAACAGTATGGGATATTCCTGCAGCCAGCCCTGACTTCAGCTCACCGTTTAGTCAGTGGGCTATATCAAGCTCATCAAATTAACGATTTGTTACATGATGCCTGTCAGAAACAAATGAGAAGTGAGGATGGTGGCGTTGACAAGGAGGTGAGCTGAAAGGTAGATTGTAGGTAGATACACAAATTCTCATAAGATGGGAAAGAAATGTTAACACAAAGATGAGGAAAAGAAGGCCCGCCAAGTAGAACTGATGCTAAGTGGCCAGCCCTGGCTAAGAAGGGAGGGAAAATGAGAAGTAGGAGGGAGGCTGAGGGGCTTGTGGCAGGGAGTACTCCAAGGACAAACCTGCTTTCAAGACATTCCAAACAGAAGGTCACAGCCTTGCCTCCCAGTCATCCTCTCTGCCTGAGTGGAAAGACAGGGTGAGGCAAGCCTCAGGCTTGGAGCACCTGTGCTTTACTGCTGCTCTGTGTTCACTTTTAGCCTGAAGATTTTCTTGGCATGAGTGGAAGCCTGTGCCTCTTCCTGACCCTGCGTTTGCCCTTTGGCCCTCCACTCTTTGACAAGCAAGAAAATTCCAGGTCCCACACATAAGTACTAGACTTGAAATTCCAAATGGCATGTTCATACATACCACTGAGTCCAGGAAAATACAGATCTAGGATCATTTTGAGTTTTGGAATAACCCTATGGGGTAGGCATAGGCACTGCAGGCTGTTGGTCCCGCCATTTTGCATCCAAGGATACGGAGACACAGAAAGATACAAACTTTGATCTTTGTACAAAGTGAAACAGCTGGTGAGCCATGGAGTGGCTTCCACACGCCTTGCCCTTTCCTCACAGGTATGCTCGTCATTACATAAGGAAGTTTCAGACTGCGGACAGACAGCAGATGTGGGATGTGGTTTAAACAGGTACTGCAGATTAGGTTATTGAGGCTACCCTCCCTTTGAAAACTACTAAAGGAACTGGATGAGACAGTTTACATCTTTCTTAAAAGCATCAAAAGCTTCCTTCCTGGCACAGAATTACCAGACCCTAAATTAAAGGAAAAACATGAACCAAAAGACAACTGTTTCCTGACCTGAGGGCATTTGCTGAGTCAGGCAATTCGAAGCCTTTGTTTGTCAACCTGAAAGGACAGGGGAACAGGAATCAAAGCCCAACACCCTTTTGAAGTGATGGAGTCTAACAGGAAAACCACTGTACAGTAAGTGGAGACTGCAAAAAGCTGCATCCCCAAGGTGGGAGTGAACCAAAAGACAAACATCCTCTCCAAGAAACTGTGTTATGGTTCAAATTACCTGGGCTAGCTAGGAAAGATATCCTTAATTTAGTTTACATAGACTTCGGTCATCTTGCAGAAGTAAATACAAATCACTCTTGAAGGAAGGTGCTTTCATTTTAGGGCTGAAAATTTTTCAGCCTTTTGTAAAAAAAATACAATGATCCTCACAGAGCCAAAAGTAACCAGGCACACAAGAAAACATGATACTAAGAGTGAGAACAGCATAAAGTAGACAACAGAAACAGATTCACAAACATATCAGATAATGGAATCATGAAACACTGACTGTAAAACAACTATCTTTATATAAAGAAATGCATGACAAACTTGGCTAATAATATTGGAAAATAAACCTATCAAAGGTAACTAGCATATTTGAGGAAAAAAGTAAAAACAGGAGGACTTCTAGAAAAGAAAATTAAAAATACCAGTGTAAAGGTCTAAAAGAATATGAGACACAGCTAAAAAATCAATTAACTGCGAATTAAGTAAGGAAAGAAATGAAGAATACTAAAGAAATCATAAGGACATTGACAGAGGGAAGGTTCTTGTCTACATTTAGTGAGGAGTCCCAAAAGGAGAGAAGAAAGGGGATAAGAGGCAATATTTGAAGAGACAATGGCTGAGAATTTTCCAGAATTAATAAAAAAATTAGTGGAATCCATAGATTCCAGAATACTAACAAATCCAAAGAAAAGTTAAAGACAGAAATCTATAGCTAACACAGCATTGTGAACTTGCAAAAAGCCAAATCCAAAGAAAAAATCTTAAAAGCAACAGGGGTTGTTGGAGGTTGGGGAGAAAGGCAGATAACTTTCATGGAAACAAAAATAAGATTGACAGCTGACTTCTCAACACCAGAACTGAGAGTCAAATGTTCCTTAGGAAACTGAAAGGAAATGACTTCCAACTTAACATTTTGTATCAGAATAAGTACCGTTCAGGAATCAGGATAAAATAAGACATTTTCACTAAACAAAAACTGAGAAAACATGCCACTAGCAGCAGAGCTATTGCAGAAGAAATCCTAAAGAGGATTAAGGCAAAAGGAAAATAATCCCAGATGGAAGGTCTGAGATGCAGGAAGAAATAAAGAGAAAGAAGGTGATAAACTGGTGATAAGTGAAAATCATTTAAAACAATATCTTAAAATAGATTGTTAATTAAGCTATATACCAGCAATGGCAATGAAGTTGGACCAAGATAGAGAAAATTAAAATTCTTTGGACGTCCTTGGATTGTCAGGGGGGAAGGTAAAGACGTTGATTAAAAGGGTCCTTTGATGAGTTGAAGAGAAAACCAAGAGAAAGTGCCTGGCCAGGGGCCATGACCTTTACCACATCAGGGTGAGAGATCACATTCAAGAGAAAAGCCTGGATCCTGATTCCTCAGTCTTTCTTACCTTAATAGTTGTACATGGTTTTAAGAATCATTTCCAATGTTTAAAGGAAAGGAGGATTCCAAGGAGAAGGAGGGACTGAAGCAATGACACCTAGGATTTGAAATCCAACAACCTGATACAAGAGACCAGTTCTCCGGGAATTCCTCCTGCCGCCAGTCCTTTTGGGCATCACAGCCAAGCAAACAACCCACAAAGCCAGCATTAAAACATTGTCCGTTTCCTGCAGGTGGGTGGCTTCTTCCGCAGATCAGCTGGGGACAGGCGGTCCCTGTCTTCCCCAGGGAGCTCCTTCTCCAGTTGGCGGGAGGGCTGCTTAATTCAAGAAGGAAGTGATCACCATGTCCATGAGGGCTGGAACACACCTTACCCTCACACACACACACACACACACACACACACACACACACGCTCCCTCTCATCACACACACACGATTTATTTTCTAGCCTTCAGCCTTATCCTGTCCCTGGTGTTTTACTGCAGTGGAGTATTATTCTTCATGAAGCTCATTTAGAATATGATTGCTTTGCTGATGCCAGTTCAGAGGGGGCTCTGGAGAGAGCTTGGAGAGAAAAGACAAGGCCAAAATCACTTTCAGAGGTACAGGTGCATTCATGGAACTGAACTGTCACAGAGATAGTAAGTGCGTGGAGCATGTTCCAGCCAGTGCCCCAAAGCAGCAGCTGAATGAGTGTCCATGGCAGCGAATGCTGCAGAGTTGGTATGGGAAACACCAGTGTCCGATGCCTTCCTTTCTGATGCCCAAAATAGATGATATTTCCCCTGGGAAAGAAGTCCCTGGCCACCACCCTTTCCTGTGCAGTGCCCATCCAACTGAGGAGAGATGCATCTGAATGGTGATTGGCGGCTCAGCTGAGCAAAAGCCTGCACAGCAACAGCTGAGTCTCCATGCTGAGTGGCTGACACACATTCCCCTCTTGGCATTGATGAGCACACTGAATTTACTGCCTTCAGCTGAAATTGCTGTATTTGGACCTGATGTGTGGTGGACCACTGACAGCCACCCGCTTGATACGATGTCCATTTCTGAGGTGGTGGCACTTCCAGACCTTGGCTTCCGATGTCTTCTTTCAGAAGGAACAAACAACACTTCTGATTTGCATGGCAGTATTGAAGAGAACTAGGTGCTAGGCAAGACCAGGGACCACACTGGCCCTACCTTCCCTCTCTAAAAGCAGGAGGCAGCTTGCTCAGGCAGCCTCCTGGTGCTCAGATGAAAGGCCATTTTAAATAACAGTCATGTATTAAAGCAAGGGGAGAAGAAAGAGGAAAAAAAAAAAAAAAAAACTCAAGGGCTATAGCACTGCCACAGTTTTAAATTATAGTGTAGGAGGATAAAAATAAAAGAGAGAGAGGAAGACAGAGCAAGGGAAAAAAATTGCCATTGTTTTATGAAGCAGATGGGAAAGTTCAGGGGATCAGAAAAAGACTATTATTATCTCAACTCTACAGTGACAAGCCAGGAGAAGGATGAGCAGTTTTTTCCCCTGTCTCTCCCTGAGAATGGGACACTGGCAGAATGCATTCTGAATGCAGTTTAAGGGCAGGAGTTCTGAGCCACAAGGGGGTAGAATTAAAGATTCATCAGGCAAGAACATTTTGAGAGCACTTTCTCCTATTTTCTCCATTTTCTCCCATGTTTGGATGCTGTGGGCTGTGGCCATTTAATGGCATTTCAGGTGCTCTCTCTAGGGCCTGTGGAGAGAAGGTAAGGCTCTTTGAAAATCCAAGGATTTAAGAGCTGGAAATGACCTTTCTTAGGGGTTAACTAGTTCAGATTCAAAGTTAGAGATACACAGGGGGTAAAATGAGGTAGCAAGTGTCTACTAAATGCTCAAGTCCAATAGACAAAAGAAATCAGAGAGTAGAAAAGAGACAGGGGTAGAGAAAGAGAGAGAGAAAAAAAAAGGAAATCCAGAAGGAAAGGAAAGGAGGAAGGTATGAGAATGTACAGAGGGTGGTCTCCTAGATCCAAATTTAAAGGGTTCTTATCCCCGAATCCAGGATCCCTCCATGGCCCACCTCCTGCTTGAAGACCCTGGCCACACTTCCTTTTGATGATGTTTTCCTTCTGAATCCTCAGCATAGTTTGAGTCTGAACCAAACAATATTGCACTTATATATTTTTTTCATATTCATGTATTCACCCAATAAACACTTATTGGAGAGAAGAGACATCTATTAAACAGAAGGGAAGCAAAAGTGTCTAAGTTTTCTATAAAATATATATCTATATATATATATATATATATATCTCCTCACTGACTGATTGCTTATAACCTGCCTCTGATGAAGTCAGGGTCCCCATTTCTGAGATATAAAAACAGAGGCCTAAGCCGGTTATGCAATTCATCAGGAGCCTCAGAGCAACTAAAGGGCAACACTGGGCTTAAAACCCGAATCTGTATAATTCCAATGCCCAGGCCCTGAGTTTATGTGTTCAAGGATGGACGTTCTAGGGTCTGTGACAACCTCCCTGTCTCTTCTGTGAGCTGGACACACACATAGATGGCAAACCACAGGGTGACCAGTGATGAGCCTGAGGTGTGTGCATGTCAAGTTTATGGGGAGCCCAGAAGGGGGGCTGCACTTTGGGGGTGAAAACTGGTGCCCAGGGAGGTTTCCCAAAGAGGCAGCCTGTCTGCTGCCTCTGGAAGGCTGTGAGGGTGGGCACCAGGTTTGGGGATGGGAGGAGGATGGAGTGGTTTTCTCAGCAGAGGGAACAGTATCTGCAAAGCTTAAATGTCTGGAGTCCACCCTGGGAAGATGCAGGACAGTGGTGAGCAAGGGTAGGGAATGAGTCTGGGGCTAGAGAGGGTGGCTGGGCTCTTGCCTGCTGTAGGCATCATGCTGGATGCTAAGCTTTGTTCTCAAGGCATCCGCTCACAATGAAGGTGAGTCAGTATGTGACTGGCGTGTGAAAGGACGGCCGACGTAGGAAACAGACGATGCCTTCCTGGGCTATAACTACATGTGTTTAGGTTGTCACTTGGTAAATTCTTCTTCTTCTACCACTTTAATATCTCAGCCCAGCTCATTTTTCAGCTTCTCCCTCTCAACTCACTCCTCCCAGCAGGTGTGCATTTCAGAAACACAAAATTATGTGAATATTATCCAAAGCAAAACAATTGGAAACCAGAGAGGGAGTCAACTATCAATAATTGGAGGAGGGGGAGAGTGCACACGGCTCCAGATCAGAATAAAGGGGTTTTGTTCTGCCTCCACTGGGAGTTCAGCTCTGCGACCTCGGCAGAATCACTTAATCTGTGGCTGTGCGGTGCTCCTTACCTATAAAGGAGGAAAATCACCAATGCTGTTTCATTGGGCTGTTGGGAGCTCTAACTGTAAATAGCCAAGAGATGTAGAATGAACTGTTTGACTTTCACCGTGCGATTGTGTCGATGGAGACACACACACGTGCACAGGCCTTCACACCCTCCTGGGCCACCAGGCAGGCTTGGAGGAGTCCTGCCTGTGTGGGAGGTGCAGCAAAGGCCCCTTTGCCTGAATCAGCACTTTAGTTCTGGGAAAGCAAAGTGGGTGTCTTCCTGGGATTCTCCTGCAGGGCACAGACAGTTCCACTCACCGTTGCTAAGGAGGCTGTGGGCCCAAGGCAAGGAGACTCCTCTTTCTCTGCTCAGTCTTCCTATTTGCTTCTCATTCTCCTTTAGCCCAGGGCAGCTCTCTCATCAATCCCCTGTAGGACAGGGGCACGTGGCCCCTGGGGAGAAAAGATCCTGACGCAGCAGCTGGGATGAGTAGAGAAGATCAGAATCCTACAGGCTTTCTACCCCTACTGGCGTTGGCTCCCCTAGTCTCTCTGCACACTCTGGAAACAACCAAGGAGTTTCAACCCTGAAACTGGCACAATGCTGCAACTCCTAAGAAAGAGGAGAGGAAGGGTTTGGAGGGAAGAGCCAGCGGGCATGGCTGAGCACAGGTAGTGGCATGAGAGGAAGGGATACTAAGTCAGTGCTGGGAGAAAAATCACATCCACTGCAGGACAGCCGGCAGTGGGAAACTTTTGTTCTTAGGACACAGTCCCCATGATGCTCTGCCTCGCACCAGGGCTGCAGGCCATTGGACAGAAAGGCTCTTCTAATTGCTGTCACTTCCAGCCTTTCCCTGCACCTCCTCCACCGCGCTCTCTCCTCAGCGCTTTACTGATGTGTCTAAAAAGGCACTGTGCATAAAATGCTCTGCTTGCTCTTTCTAATATTACGCCTGACAACCAGCCTCCCCGGTGCACGCTCCCCTCGGGCCTGCTCTCTCCTCTGCAATCCCCTCCCTCCTCACCTCTGCCCTGGCATTACCTGGCCCTCCACTTCTCTACTCTGCACTTGAACTTCCTGTGCCTTTTCACCTTCTGTCTGATTGCTTTTTATTGGCCCCGAGGTGCAGAGTCTCCATTATTTCTGACCTCTCCCCGGCCAGGACAGTAGGTTCCTTCTCTTCCACCAAAGCTCCAGGAGGCGGCCACAAGTAAACAGACTTCACGCCATGCAGCTTCCCTGTAAAAGTTCCACCCATGCCCCAGCAAACCTCTGTCCTCTGCCAGGCCTGGGAGGGGCCAGGGAACCTCTCTGCCTAATCCAGCAGCCATTGCTTCAGTGCGCTTAATATTCACAACAGATAGAACATTTCACGGCGAATTGGACGCACATTCAACTGGAAATGAAAATTTTATGACTGTTCTCACTCGGAGCCGCAGATTACACCAGCTGAGAAAACACGGGCGCAAACGTACAACCTGTGAACTGTAAAGTATATTAATAATGAAACCACAGCCTGGGAAATGAAGGCTTTATTCTGTTTATATTCTGCTCCATTAATGGAAGGCACTTCAGCTAGCTCCACCCCATTAGCCAGCAATCTGTGCAGTGAGCTGGTGGGCTGGGGGACCTGGGGGCTCCCTCTCGGTCCACCACACTGGCTGCAGAACACCCAGAGGTCACAGGCTTTCTCTCAGTGACAGGCATAGGGGCCTGTGCACCTGCGTTGTGAATAGCTCCTGTGTACAGAGAAGCTAGTGCAGTTTTGATCAGAAGACATTTGTGTCCCTATTAGAATAGCAAGGTTGAAAAGAGAAGGTTCTCACCCGATCCAGAAACAAGAGGGTCAATGATAGCCTAGAGCCAGAGAGAGAAAGTGTAAGTTAGTGCACAGTAGTTCTTCAAGTGGGGTACTGAATCACCACCCAAGAATCAGCTAGGGTACACATCTAAAATGAAGATTGGTAGACCCAATCCCAGAACTGATGAATCAGTCTGTAGTATTATTAAACTAAGTTTGAGAAGCGCTGTCCCAACTTTATCAAACTCCAGATGCAATAATCTCACCTTTCCTCGCAGTTGTCTTTAATATTCAAAGAGCAGTAAGAACTTACAGGCAGAGACAGTGGCTACATTCTTCCAGTCGGGGTTTCACTACCTGATACCTGGTCCCAGGATGAACACGCATATATGGCCACAGCCAGGGCTAGAGCCTGGGGATGGGTGACTGAGGGACTGGCCACCCCTGCTTTCTACACTGAGCACCGATCAGAGGCTGCCTTAGGGCCACGGGCTGCAGGTGTGGCAGGAAGCCCCGAGCTCAGCATGACAGAGGGCCCGTCTCTCCCTGTCAGCCCCAGCCTGGAATCATGTACAGATCCGCAGTGTAATTAGTGACAACTGGAAAGAATTCAAGAACCTGATGAGCCCATCATGAGAGCCCGTGAGACGGGATGGCAGATGGCAGAGACAAAAATGAACCTGGGGACCCTTTAGTGAAGGAGGGTCTAAACCCTGGCAGCCTCCACTCCCGCCTCTGCTCTGGGCCTGTGAGGGCTGGAGCCATGCTGCAGGGCTGGGGGTTCTGTGGGGCCAATATGCCAGCTGCATAGCCCTCTTGCGGACTACTGGGCAAGAGTCTCCCCTTCCGTGACCCTCCGGGCTTCCTGGCTCCACCAGTGGCCCAGGATTGGTCCACAAGTTGGGCAGATGGTCAGTCCTGGGAAGTGGTAAAAACACACTGTCATAAGGTGCTTGGGTACGTCGGAAGGTCACCTCACTCCATTCTCAGCAAAGGAAACAAACACCAGCTATCATTTCCTGGCCTCCTCCTCCAGTCGTGGGCTAAGGATGAGGGAAACCCTCTACTTCTCTGTTCCCCTTCAATGTCCGCTGTGTCCCGGGGCTCTGAGCGTGTGGAAGGACACGTCTGCTGCGGAGGGATTCAGCACTCCCAGGCCAGCCTCGCAGAGAATTATTCACAGCAAGAGTACGAACGGCTCCACCGGCACACATGGCACTGTCGATGCCTCTACGTACCTCTAATAATGCCAGATAGCCCATATATATTTGATAAATATTTTTTGACCGACACATTCAAAAATTTATTGAGCCACATGGAGTTTGCACCCTTGCTATTTATGAACCTAAATCCTCTGAAACGAATCAAAGCTTACTGACTTCTTACCAAGCTCTCCCAGAAAGCCTCCTCTCCCAGACTTTGCTTCAAAACATGACCAAAGATTTGGGTAGCAATTTGTTAGTAAGAGCTGTTCATCTGCATATGAAGAGCCAAAAACATTGAGAAGGGACGCGGTATGTCCTCCCTAAATTAGAAGCTGTTAGACCTGGATGTTGAGTATTCACCTTTACATCTTAAGCTAAGAACTCTGCAGTGTCTTCTTAAAATTGAGGGGCAAAAATGGGTTTTTCTTGAAACTCAGTCCCTGTGTCTCAAGTCCTATTGCTGGGAAACATCCCTACGTGTTTTCAAATACAGCTGTGCTGCTCTCCTCCCTGCCACACCAGTGCAAAATGCCACGGTTTATGCAAAGCACATCATGGAAGCTAAAATGAGCCGGAGCTCGATTTCTGTAGCTGAAACAACCTGATGTTGACAGAATGGGGACGCATTTCCAAGCTCGAAATTTTATAATAATACCTCGAGGGAGTCATTGGCGAAGTTTGGCCAAAGTCTAATTAGTTTGCACAGCTCTTAGAGGCTGATAAAAGGTTTTAATTTGTGGAGCGATCTCATGAATCTCAGACACTTTGTGGCTGCTCTTGCTTTACTTTCAAACAGGGTGGCTACTCAGGCCATGTGAAAGCCATGCAAACCCAGCCCAGGCTGTGCAGGCCTGAGGGCACCCGAGGGAGGGGAACGGGAAGTGGAATTTCTTTGCTCTTTTGATAACCAGGATAGAAGAAACACTGGCGAGACGCCCAAATGCCACCTCTTCTTTTCTTTAGTATTCTTTCTTTCTCCCACTTGCACCCTGTCCCCACGCGCCATTTTTTTTAACTAGTCAAGATCCCCCTTTTTTCCTCTAAATGTAACATTTTTTCTTCACAAATTGAGAAGCTTGGAGAATTTACTCAGCTCGATCCTCCCTTTCCAGGGAAGCCAAAAGGAAATCCTCAGTCATTTTCTTGTATGTACTTTAATTGTTAAGATGGGGATCCTCTGGAGAGCGGATAAATAAAGATGATATTGCAAATCAAGACAACTTGACTTCCAGAGGGTTACCCAGGATGGGGAAGGCTCCACTAGTTGATCCGAGGCTAAGGACTGAGAGATCTACTGAAGGCTCTTGAATTCTTTCGATTAGCTGAGAGATAAACAAACATGAGGAAAATAACCAAAGGAGATGGTATCAAACGACCACAATCTATTGTGCCATTGCAAAGTACAATTGAGCAAAGGCTAGGATTGCATCTGATAGCATAATATGGGTTTTACTCACAGTAATTTGCCTCAGAGGCAGAGAAAACAGCACACACATACTGCGACCATCACAACAAAGGCTAGTTTACATTTTCCTCCCAAATGCTGCTTCTTAACAGAGAATTCTAGTGTGTATGGGCAATTGGGCTTGATGAATGGACCAGAAATCAGGGAGCAGGACTGGAGGGTGCATCCAAGTGCACTTGTGGATATGAGGCTTGTATACAAACATGCAAAATAATTGTGCACTTTCATTATAGCTTTTAAGTAAGACCCCAGATGTTTTACATCTATATCACAGATATTTTTAGTATTAGGAGGAGGGAACAATTCATTATCAGCTTCATTTTACAGAGACACATGCAAGAGGTCATGGCAAGAGGTGAACATGCCTGGACAGAGCCAGTTACCAAAAGGGTGCTGTTTGTGTTTATGACTTAGAATTACTCTGATTGTATGTCCCTGCTCAATAGTGAAAATATTCCATTAGTTGATTTGGCTCATGTAACTAGACATCACTGAATTGTATTGCTAGGAGGGCATGAGGACTAAATAATATTAAATTTAATTGCATACCATTGTGTCCAACACATGGTAACTATTCAGTAAAAATGGTTAAATTGACCTCAGAGCACCAATCACATGATTATCAACCAAATAAAATAGCCTTTATGTGCCAAAAGGAAAAACCATTATATATAAATGTGTTATATATGAAATGCATATATTAAAGTTTACATAAAGCAAATTTCCTAATTTATCTAATACAGGTTGAGCATCCCTTATGTGAAATGCTTTGGACCAGCAGTGTTTCAGATTTTGGATTTTTTGAAATATTGGAATATCTGTGTATACATAATGGGATATCTTGGGGATGGTCCCAAGTCTAAACATAAAATTCACTTACGTTTCATATATAACTTTATACACATAGCCTAAAGGTAATTTTAGACAGTATTTTAAATAATTTTTTGTGTGAAACAAAGTTTTGGCTGCATTTTGACTGTGACCTGTTACATGAAGTCAGGTGTGGAATTTTCCATTTGTGATACTATGTCAGTGCTTAAAAAGTTTTGGATTTTGGAAAATTTCTGATTTTGGATTTTCTAATCAGGGATGTTCAACTGTAGAAACACTTGGGACTTCCCCAGCCGCAATATTTCTGTAACTGTTTCAATTCACAACCTGGTTATGCCAAAACGCATTTTACTGATGACATATCTCATCGTGTTTAGAATTTTTTCTCTATCTAATTTCACCCCCTAATCTCTCAAGTTCTTTTGAACAAATTTCCTTCAGTGCAGTCTTCCATTTTTGGGTGCTTGAAAAAGCCAGTGGCAAAGTGTCTTCAACAGGATGTTATTCTTCTGGCAAATGTGTAGTCTCCAGCGAACAGCTGCTCTCTAGAGCTAAGCTGAGGGTTCCACTCATGTTTGCAACAGGAGAGTCTCTCACTGGAATATGTAAAAACATTCTTGAGATGGAAGACTCAAGTTAATAATGCCCAGTTTTAAAACTGGAGACCCTACTAAAATTGGAGAAAGAACTGGAGTTGTAGTTGTATTGGAGACTCATCCAAGAAAACTGTTAGAATCACCATTTCAAAATCAGACCCCATTTACACACTTAGCTTTCTGCTAGATTCCACTCCTTCTTTTATCTATGATTCAATGAAAAGAATTAGAGATTATTTCTACAAAAAAAAAAAAAATGCTTATAGAGTTGAGGAAAGAAGAGAAGGACTAAACTGCACCACCAAATTGTATCACAAAGGTTATTTATATTTGTCTCTCCTGATAAATTATGAAATCCCCAAAGACAGAAACCACGTCTCATTTGTATTTACTTTTCTAATTTTACTGGTTTTCCAGCTTTACCAGAACCTAGTAGATGCTACGCAAATGTTTGTGGATGGATGGATGGATGGAGGAATGAATGGATAATGGATGGATGGGTGGTTGGATGGATGAATGGATGGACGGATGAATGGATGGATGGATGGATGATGGATGGATGGATGGATGGATGGATGGATGGATGGATGGATGAATGGATGCACAAACGAACTAGGAGACGCATAATGCTCCCAAACCAGATAAATGTAATCTAAACACTAGTGGAACAGTTTGGTAGACAATATGAAAATAAATTAATGATGTCCTTTTTCTTTAATTATGATAACATTTGAAAAGAAGAATTATTATTATTATGCTACTCTTATAGAGGATGAAACACACCACACATCCAGACATGCACACACACCCCTTACACTTCATATGTATGGCTGGAGATAAAAAATATTCATTATAAGTTTTCAGGATGGGTACAATAAAAAGTTTTGGGAGGGAAGATGTGCAGTAAAAGACATTCCCAATTTATACCATCAGTCAAGTTCTGCTATTCTTGAGATTACATATTAAATCACAAAGACTTTTTGTCTGTCTCTCTCAGTAAAAAGCAGTGATGGTGGTGCTTGGGAAGATGAACACAGGGTAAACTGAAAGAGACTTTGAGAAACATAATAGCCCCACCTTAGTTTTTAAAAAAGAAACTCTGGAATTTTCTAATAAACAATTTTTAAAACTTCAACCACGATTACCTGGGCTAGGTTTATGGGATGATTGCTTAAGTTTTACATTCATTTAGGCTGTGCAGAGAGAAAGTTTTCAACATCAGGAGAACAGATAATTTTGGAAAACTCACCAGTGGCATAGCAGAACATATATTTGTTTCTCTTTACAGAAAAACATTAGATTGGATCCCAAAAGTCCAAAGTTCAAGCCCTTTTGGTTCTTTCTCAATTGGTAATACAAAAGTAATTTCTGAGGACAACTTAGGACTACAATGTTCTCTGCCCTAAAAATCTGAAGACACCAACTTACAGCAGTATCTCTGCTGTCTATTGTATCTGGGATATCCTTTCTGAGAAGTTTTTGTGCTTCATTCACCGCAGGACCTGTATAGAAGTTGTCAGCATTTGATGGAGCCAGAGGAATTCATTTCTGTTTGCCCACCTCAAAAATGGTAACTATGCTGCTGTTTTATTAGACTGTATGGAGCATGATCTTGAACAAGGCAGTGCAGACATTTCTTAGAGAAACAAGGCTCCTTTGGCTGTGGACCTGCAACATCAGCATCCCCTGGGAGCCACTTAGAGATGAAGACTTTTCAGCCCTATCCCAGACCTGCTGAATTAGAATCTGCACTTTAACAAAGTCCTCAGGTGACTTTATGCAGCTTACGGCAAGAATGTAAGTGACAAGGGAGGCTTTATGCAGAAACTCCTTTCATCTGCCCCTCTGTTTCTTGGTGTGTCTCCAGCTGCATTTCACCTAAGGCAATGAGCTCCACAAGTCCACACACAGGCTCCTGTGAGCTCAGCAAATGGCCAGAGCTCTGGGAGGCTGCCTCATACCGAAAGACAATCTCACGCCAAAAGACAATCTCATTGTCTCGTTCTGTCTTCTGTCTTCTGTCTGTTGTGGGTTGATGTGGTCATTCTGAAGATGCCAAATAGAAGAGAAAAGCCAAATGCAGTCAGAAAATGGATTCTGTGGATTCATAACTCCTGAGCTTAGAAAGGGGAGGAATGTGGATTATTTTCAGCCATCATCTCACCTTTGCATCTTCCCAGGCATTTGGGACCAGCAGAACAGAGGATGCGTGCCCTCTGCCTGCTTCCTCCTCCTGCCTGCCTTGGTCCTGAACTCCACAGTCCTCCCTCCTCTTAAGCACACATCTCTGGGCCGGGCTCACTCACCTTTAACCTTTCCTCTCCTCTCCCCTCAGCTCCAGCCTCTTCTCAAAGGATGTCTCCCATCCTCGCCGATTAAGGGCACATCAAAAAGAGTGGCAGATTTCCAGGTTAAGAGTAATTTAGTGGAGTGCACTGCAGCCAAATTAATGCTGGCTGTAATGTAGTTTACCTCATTAAACAATGCACACCAAGATCCTGTCTGCTGTAAAACAATTGGTCTCTGAAGCCCAGTATTCATCTTCCAGGGTTGCTGGGAGATAATAAATGGGTAATATTCCGGTGATAATGGTAATGGAGTCACGGCTCAGAGCTAATATTATGGCAAAGTAGTAATTATTTCAACAGTAAACAAGGGGATGGTTGGGCTGCTGACAGAATTCAAGCCTGTTGAAAGGGTTCAGTGAATTTCCTCACAGGCAAGGCCTGGGACTGGCTGAGATGCGAGGATGAAACTCCAAATCTCTCTGCGTGCCCAGATTTCCTCTGGCTATAGAGAGACGAAGACGTCCAAGCTTCTACTTGTCCTGTTTCTGATTTATAGGGAAGGACAGTTAGCTTGAGGCCTCTGCCTGTGGGTTCCAGAGAGAGGGAGTAGCACTGGGACCCACCCACCTCTGTCTCCACACTGTAGTCCTCAGCCTGAGATGCTGAGACTAATTGCAGCTTTCTCAGGGAGTGAGAATGTCCACCAATGGCCTGAAAAAGTAGACCTCTTCATAGGATGGGCTTCTTTAACTTTCCGCCGTTTTGATGGGGTCAGTGGCCCAAAGGCAGAGAGAGTAAAGAGTTAATTATCAAGACAAAATTTCAGGGTTCTGTGATTCTGGAGCTACCTGAATCTGACAGAAACTTTGGGATCACCGTGACATACTGAGATCTGAAACAAAAACCTTGAGGTCAGATTGCAAACCGAGGGCACTGGAAAGGCCCTCATGTAGCCAAGACCGTAAGTTCACCTTGTCTTGACCAAAGGAAGGAAGTGCAGAGGGACAGGGAAGCTGAGGTGTGGAGCAAAGGGCAATAGCACATCCAAGTGAGCGTCTGGCATTTCTTCGGATTGAGAGGTGACAGTGTGCTAGCAGCCCTCACTCTCAGCGCCTCCTCGGCCTCCAGCCTCGGGTTCCACTCTGGCAGGCTTGAGGAGCCCTTCGGCCTGCCACGCACCGTGGGAGCCCCTCTCTGGGCTGGCTGAGGCCGGAGCCTCCTCCCTCTGCCTGCGGGGAGGTGTGGAGGGAGAGGCGCGGGCGGAACCGGGACTGCACTCTCAGGCCAGCGTGAGTTCTGGTGAGCGCGGGTGCGTGCTTGGTGGGCCTGCACATGGAGCGGCCGGCCGGCACCACCAGCGCAGGGCAGTGAGGGGTTTAGCACCCGGGTCAGCAGCTGTGGAGGTTGCCCCAGGTCCCCCAGCAGTGCCGGCCTGCGGGGCCACACTCAAGTTCTGGCCGGGCCTTTAGCTGCCCCCGTGGGGCAGGGCTCGGGACCTGCAGCCCGCCATGTCTGAGCTCCTCCCCCTGCGGTGGGCTCCCGAGAGGCCAGAGCCTCCCGGACGGGCATGGCCCCCTGCTCCATGGCGCTGGTCCCATGGACAGCCCAAGGGCTGAGGAGTGCAGGCGCAGCTCGGGACTGGCGGGCAGCTCCACCTGTTGCCCTGGTGCAGGATCCACTGGGTGAAGCCAGCTGGGCTCCTGAACTGGATGGGGACTTGGAGAACTTTTATATCTAGCCGGAGGAGGATCGTATGTGCACCAATCAGCACTCTGTATCTAGCTAACCTAGTGGAGACTTGGAGGACTAGCACTCTGTGACTCTGTGCCTAGCTCAAGGATTGTAAATGCACCAATCGGCACTCTGTCTAGCTCAGGGTTTGTGAATACACCAATTGGCACTCTGTATCTAGCTAACCTAGTGCAGACTTGGAGGACTAGCACTCTGTGACTCTGCTTCTAGCTCAAGGATTGTAAATGCACCAATCAGCACTCTGTCAAAACGGATCAATCAGCTCTCTGTAAAGTGGACCAATCAACTCTCTGTAAAATGGACCCATCAGCAGGATGTGGGTGGGGCCAGATAAGAGAATAAAAGCAGGCTGGGCAGCCAGCGGTGCCAACTCGCTGGGGTCCCCTTCCACACTTTGGGAGCTTTGTTCTTTCGCTCTTTGTAATAAATCTGGCTGCTGCTCACTCTTTGGGTCCACGCTGCCATTATGAGCTTAAGAGCTGTAACACTCACCGAGGTCTGCAGCTTCACTCCTGAAGCCAGCCAGACCAGGAACCCACCGGGAAGAACAAACAACTCCAGAGGCGCTGCCTTTAAGAGCTGTGACACTCACCACGAAGGTCTGCAGCTTCACTCCTGACAGCGAGACCACAAACCCGCCAGAAGGAAGAAGCTCCAGACACATCTGAACGTCTGAAGGAACAAACTCTGGACACACCATCTTTAAGAACTGTAACTCTCGCCGCGAGGGTCCGCGGCTTCATTCTTGAAGTCAGTGAGACCAAGAACTCACCAATTCCGGACACAGGATGATGGACCCATGCTCCGGACGTTTAGTGCTGAGGAGCAAACGGCTCCAAAACAGGGGCTTTCACCAACAATGGCCATCTTAGTTTTCTACTCATGAATCTTAGTTTCTACTCATGGAGTGGAATGAGCTCAACCAGCAGATCACATCAGGGTCTTCGTTGAGGTTGCAGGCCAGATCATGGGGGACTGGGGTCCTCTAGGATTGCTGTACTTCCAGACTCTGACAGCTGGGCCTGGGGAGCCTGGTCTCCCCTCTCTTGAAGGTCTCGCCACGTGGTGTCCCCAGGAAAAACCAGCAGCAGCTCTGTGGCCTTCTGTAACCTGGCCTTAGACATCACACAGCCTTGCTTCCACCTCACTCCTTCACTCTTTTGGAGGGAGTCCGTAAGGCCAGCCATTCTCCAGTCCGGGGGATTAGACTGCCGTGGAGGAGAGTGGCGCAAAGAACTCTCGGACACTTCTGAGCACTAGCACAGCCCGCTTCAGTCTGGCTTGCTCTGCCTTTCTATAGCAGTGCTGTGGTTTCCCTGACTCTGATTTTGATTCAAAACCTTTTCATTGCTCTGTCCATCCCTGTTGATTCAAGTATAGGTAATTCTCTCCCCATCTTCTCATCCTAACAACGCTAGTAATCGTGGCTGCTGTTGATTACTAGTGCTCCATTATGCCTACAGTGGATGTAGAATAGTTATGCGGTCCCACTTTTAGAGGCATATATTCCTCCCAATTTACAATTGGAGAAGCACCTGACAAATGTGAAGCAGATGGAAACACAGGTCTGTTTGATTCCAAGTCTATTATCTTTCCCCGGTGCTGCTTCCCTTCTAAGTAAAATTAGTTTCCATAGATACGATACGAACTAATAAAAAATTGCCACAAAAGTTAGTACTATATAACTTTGGAAAAATCACCGAACCTCTCTGAGCTTCAGTGTTCTTATCTGTAAAATGAAGATTACAATGGTACTTACCTCATTATGAAGATTAAATGTGATCACAGATGTAGAGCACTTCACTCAGGCTTGGTAAAGAATAAATGCTCCAGAAAAGTTGGCTAATGATACTTTTTCATGCCTTCAATGACAACAAAATCATTTTCAAGCATAGGCTTTATTTTGCGAACAGCCATTTGGCTCAAACTATCATGAATTAAGTGAGTTATACAATTTTATTATATGTGTGTGTGTCTGTGTGTGTGCCCATCAAAAAACTGAGGGCTGACTTTTAAACCAGATTGAAGACATTTTGATGACATGTATTCCAGAAAGGTTCACAGCAATGGCAGATCACTGACTACTTCCTGAGGGTATACTAAGTAGTTCTGATAATTGTCAAAAACACCATATTGTTCAAATAGACTGCATATGCAGAGGTGAATATTAATCAGTTGAAAATTTTCCCAGGGGTTCACTTTTAAAACACTAATAATGGGATAATAAACAGGCCCCTATAGAATAGTGTGGAACTATCTTGGAAAATCCACCCTGTCAGATGTCGATGCTTATGGTGGGGTGGTCTCTGAGCCCCATGTGGCTCAGCCTGGATTACCTCAGCTAATTGATAAACGCCCAAGGGACTTTTGCAGGGCAAATGAGTTAGTGCTACATAGGGAGAGAAGAAAAAGAAAAGTAGGAAAGAAATAGAATTTCCTTTTGATAGTTTCGTTTCTCCCATTTTAGTGCTACCAAAAGTACTACATTCTAGGCATCTGCTTATTCTGAAATGTGACCACCTTTCAATCCAGTTTACAACACAAGAGGAGGAACATTCTGGAGGCTGGAGATGCGTGATGATTGGACACATACATGCATACACACACGCACATGCACACACACCCACACCCACACACAGTGAACACTTAAAGCCTGATGGGGGTTTGATAACCCACCTTGCTTCCTATGGATGCATCATTGGAGGCTCCAACATTTCTCATCTCCTTGAGGGGTCGGAAGATGATTCTAATGGTATTTAATGAAGATGAAAGCAGAGATGACTCCCCCCACATTAGAAAACCCATGTGGGTTGACTTTAGAATCTGGGCTTCATTCCAGAATTCATCCCATTGACAACTAGGGAATGTCATGAATCAGACTGCTGCTACAACAGAGTCTTCAGATCATATGGAGCTCTCTGCATCCCAGCAAAGGGAGAACCACATTAATACAGGCAGGCATGTTGCCTGCTGGTTCACCAAAGGCCTGTCCTGATTTAATTAAATATCTGTTTCAGCTAAAACATATCTTACTGGAATCTAACATTGAAAATCTATTTCTAAAGGCTCAGTTTATGACTATAAGATTGTCACAAACACATATTACACATTTTTAAAAGTATCAGAGTTATGCAGAAGAATATAAATGACACATACTTCCAACAGTTAACAATAACTAGTAATTTTTTGATGTAAAAATTGAGGTTCACTTTTGAAGTGACAAGATTTCAGAGTCCATCTAAATAGAAAAGAAATCTCTATGAGAGAGTGGTCCCTTTTTTGTATTGTTGAAATCATTATTATTATAACAAGTAAAGTATTTTTGAAATTATGAAATTGTAATTACAGGATTCTGAGAGGTCCTTAGGAGATACCTAAAGAATTCAAAAGAAATGTAGTAAATTGGGTAGGGCTCATTTGACCATGATCTTCTGGTCAACTTAAGGCATGCCACCTCTGCTTCACAAATAAACTTTTGCTACAGAGATTCCAGATAGAAAATAGGGAGAGAGGGTGAAGAGGCAGGGAGAAGAGTTGGTGATGATAAAATATGGGTTTGAAACCAGCAGAGGTAAGGAGTAGGCAATGATACATTTTGGTTGAAGGTGCTGATTGATGCAACTGTGCTCCTCCTGGGAAGATGATGGCCCGCTCTAAGGCAGTAGTAGCGAAGATGGACTCAGGTGCTGCCACAGAATGCTGTGTGCTACAGAAACAAACCAACCAGTGCCACCATCCGAAAACAAACTTCCTCATAGGTAGAACCAGAACCAACAGCAGACCAGTGAGCATAACCAAAGATCCAGGGCAAGAATCAGATTTTTGTTAACCCCAGAAAAGAGTGACTCCAAAAAAGCCCAAGTGGGCAGAGTATAGAATTGTTGGCATAATGAAGATGGAGGCAGAGATGACTAGTCAGGGGCGAGGCAAGAAAGTGTCTTGTTGTAGCTGAGGTTGAAAATAAGGTGAGCCATAGCTGTCAAGTGGAGCACAACATCTACAAGACAGGGAGGACCCCTGGAGGCTGGCAGGGGCCACTCCTGGAAGACAGCGAAGTGGGCATCGTTTGGAATGGATATGAGAGCTATCATCATTGCTACTTCACAGAGTGCTGAGAAAAGGTACCAAAAAGGGAGTACGGAGTAAAATAAGAATTTTAATAACAGTGTTGAGAACCTTCAGGAGTCCATCTTCATGCAGTGCAGGGATTGGCATACTTCTCTAAAGGACCAGATGATAAGTATCTCAGGCTTTGCCAACCTATACCTACAATCTAGTTGCAACTACTCAACTCTGACATCGTAAGACAAAAGCAGCCATAAACAAACGGGCATGGCTGTGTTCTGATAAAATTTATTTAGAGACAATGACATTTTAATTTCAAATAACTTGCACAAGCCACGAAATACGATTCTTCTATAATTTTTTTCAACCACTTAAAGTATAAAATTCATTGTGAGCTCACAAGCTATTCATAAACCCACCTGCCTTTATCTGCCGATCCCTAGTGTCATGAAATGAGACAACACTGGCTTTGAGATACTTAAATCCTTTGGAAGTCAAATATTCTGGCCGCATTCTTTTTTTATTTTTATTTATTTTTTTAAGATGGAGTCTTGCTTTTTTATCCTGGCTGGAATACAGTGGCGTCGTCTCGGCTCGCCACACCCTCTGCCTCTCGGGTTCAAGTGATCCTCCTCCCTCAACCTCCCAAGTAGCTGGAATTACAGGTGTGTACTACTACACCTGGCTAATTTTATTTTGCATTTTTAGCAGAGACAGGGTTTCACCATGTTGGCCAGGCTGGTCTTGAACTACTGACCTCAAGTGATCTGCCCACCTTGGCCTCCCAAAGTGCTGGGATTACAGGCATGAGCCCCTGTGCCAATCTGGCCCCATTCTAAAACTGGCATCAATCTCGTTGTTCCTTTTGCCTGGTGATTTACCTTTTAATTCCTGCACTGCCCAGCTGTGTCCTAACGTTCAACTCTGTTCACTTCCTTGGACTCCACTCCACCGTAGCATTTGTGAGATGGTTAGGTGAACTTTCAGATTAATTGTGCTGGGTAAATAGATGCAAGACTTAGCAAACGATAATGAGAACACATGATAATTGCTGTTATTATAACAACGGTCATAAACACCGCTTACATTTTTTGCTTTTGAGTTTGTGTTGCAAAATGTAAAACACCTTTATCTTAGAAGATTGCTCTGTGGTGGGTTCACACCTCTCCTCTCTGCCTTTTTTATTTTCTTGGCACTGCCCAAAAGAATATGCATAATTAATACAAAACTTTTAATAAAGGACAATGTGCATAATGTGTTCATGTTTACAAAGCACCTCCGACGTATTGTTGCTAATCTTCATATTCTGATCCTATTTTACAGATGAGGTAACAAAGGTTAAGAGAGGTTAATTGGTTTGTTAAGAGTCATCCACTTAGTAACTGGCAGAGCAAAGAGGCAAACCAAGTGTTCTGACCAAAGTGCTCTTCACTTCCTTGTGTTGCCTGCCCTCTCCTCTAGTTGTGTGTGAGCTGGGACATCAGGTTAAAAGCTTTCCTCGCCCAAGTGTAGACCATAGACAAGCCAGTTGCAGCAGCGACAGGTGGGCAACACCAGTGCGCCTGGGTCCCAGTTCCTTTCATGAATGCTGGATGATCAGTTGTCAGCTTCTCCACAAACTCTTTGCTTTCTCTCCTCCTTCTCTTTTCTCCAATGTTTGCCAACGTGGTATATATCATCAGATGGTAAAATAACTTCCACTCGCCCCTCTGAGCGCTTGGCAAGCACCTCCCTTCCTTTCCTTGCACAGTGGGAAGTTTATAGTCAATATGAATTGTAATTGCTCTGAAGGGCTGACTTCTCAGCACTCTGCAGCTGCAGAGCTCTCCCAAGCGAGACGCGGGTAGAGTGACAACAACGCAACGTGAAGTTTTTAATTCCCTTTTGTGTCTCCCTTGGATCTGGAAAGAGACACTGCTGTGAACCTCCTGGCTCTCTTGCTCTGCCTTCCACCCGCTTGGCAGCTACATCGCCTAGGGAGGGCGGCAGACGGGTCTCCTCCCACTGTGCTGCCCTATCCATTAGCTAGGCAGAGGGGAGAGCTTTCATTTGAAAAGTGCATGAAAACAGCGTCAGAGCTGATGTTTAAATATCGAATGAGGACAGCAGCATCTTGATATTATCAAGGCCTGTGGACAGCACTGACTCTATTCCCAAGTTACTTTTTTATGGAGGTAGGAATGAAGGAGGCTCTTCACTGGGCAGACTGGTATCCAGCTCATAGCTCATAGCAAAATTCACTTTGTGGAAAGTGCTAGGAAGTTGCTTACCCAGCAATGATAAAAAACATATCTCAATTCAAGATTGGACCATCACATTTTGAATAAAGTACCCTTTTAGAATAGAAATAAGAATGTTTACATTTATGTTTTGGTTTATTAAAACCTAGATCATAGTATTACTTTCAGTTAAATTTCAGTCACTTTCTGCTCCCTTAATTAAACTTCTGTGTCTATGCAAATTGGAGGCTGCTAATTGTAAATTTATCCTTTTACCTGTAAAAGAAAGGATGTTAAGAAAGCAACAAGCAGTCATTCGCTATCGCTATTAAATGGACGTTAATTACGAGGCTTTGAAATCCACTGGAAACTTAGAAGACATTATAGATTTCACTTGAGGGGACATGGAGGCTTGGAAACAGCACCAAAAGTAAATGGTAGCCCTTGTACCAACAGGTCATCTAAGAATAGTATAGGCCAAACTCTGCATTAGAGACAATGGAGTATTATGGAAAGGTCTTGAAGATGGACATTTGCATCTTAGCTTGCCACATCCGGCACTTTACTCTGTGCTATAAACAGTATGTTCATCTTTAAGATTAAGATGACACATTGCTGAGGACAGGAATAACTACCAAGTCTAATGCTCACTCTGTATACCACCTGTGATGTCACCACTCTGATGATACTTATTGAGCATTATTATTACTGTTATTATTAGAGACAAGTGTCTCTATCACACAGGCTAGAGTGCCACGGTGAGTTCATAGCTCACCGCATCCTTGACCTCCTGGCCTCAAGTGATCCTTCCGCCTCAGTTGTGACTACAGGTGCACATCACCACATCCAGCTGATTAAAAAAAATGTTTTTTGTAGAGATGGGGTCTCACTATGTTGCCTAGGCTGGTCTCGAACTCCTGGGCTCAAGTAAGCCTCCTCCCTCAGTCTCCCATTGTGCTGGGATTACAGGCGTGCGCCACCACACCAATCCTGAGCATTTGTTTTATATCAGGCCCGGGCATGCATTTCCATGAGTTACCTCATGTAATCCTTATAACAAGCTAAGATTCTACATCCTATCACGGTCTTAACTTGACAGAGGAGACAGCGAAGGCTCAGAGAGGGTGGGCAAAGTGCGCCGGGAGCAGCTGCTTGGAGAGTGGTGAGTAGAAAGGGAGCCCTGAGGTTCATCGTTAGGCCTCTGGTTAAGCTCCAGGCCCAGGTCCTGGAACCCAGTCCAAATGCAGAAAAGACAGCTGCCAATGCCGCCAGACACATCCAGGAGCTGGGTGCAGGTCCCAGCTCCACCTCTGATTTGACCTCCAGGAAGTTAACTAACATTTCTGCACCTCACTTTCCCTATTTTTTGAATATGGATAATAATAATACCGTTATTACCTACTTCACAGTGCTGCTCTAAAGATAAACATGCTGATATAGGTAAAGTGCTGGCAGATAATTTAAACAATGAGAAGCCTTTGCTGCTACTGTTTATAATCGTCTTTATTAGCTTTGCTGTTCCCCACTCAGCATGTCTCCCTCCAATCAATCCCTTTGTACTTGAATGAGAAGATACATCGACTCTCAGGCCTCAGCTTCCTCTCTCTTAAAAGCTGTACTTTCTTACAGCCCAGCTCCTAAGTAACTTATTTGTGTTTAATTGTCATTTATATTAGACACAGAGCTAATTAACCTTCTATTGGGATTCTCCTGTACAGGTTAAATGACTTGCTCAAAGCAGCCCAGATTCTATGACAGCAGTTGCCATGGAAGGAAGGTTGCTGCTCTCTTGCCTATATGGCAATAGATAAAGTAGCTACTGTAACAGTGGAATTTTTAGGTATAGAATAATGAAGGCAAAAGAGGGTGGATGGCTCCTTGAGTGAACATGCCAAGACTTGCCACGCGGTCCTTCTATCCATAAAGGTGACTGCTGCTAACCATTTATCTTAGATGGTTGAACCACTTTCCTCCCCATAGCCAGACTCTGTGCCATAAAACATGACATGATATGCAGTAGAACAAGACAAAACACTAGCTTCTGAATCTATAGATTTTCATGAATTCAAACCTAGTCCAACACAGTTTAGAAGTCAACTTTCCTTGGGGAATTATGAACTCTCAAAACTTTGATCTTCTTTTCTGTAAAAATACAGTTAATAGTCGTACTAACTGCAGATAGTTGTTTGAATCAAATGAACATATGAAAATCTTTTAAAACTTAAAAATAGTAAAAAATATAAACTATATGGATTCTAGCCAAAAAGAAGGTGATATAATTTAGCAACGCCTTCAGTAACTAGACTGATTCATCTTGAATTTTCTTGTTAGTATTGAAACAGAATAGGTAATGAGTTCAGAGTGAAACCTCTGGAACCAGCTTGCCTGGTTAAGTCTTGGCCATACTGCATGTTAGGGTGCACCTGTGAGCAAGCGAGGCGCTCTTGCATCTGGAACCAGCTCTGCCATGGTTAAGTCTTGGCCATACTGCATGTAGCGGTCACCTGGATGCAAGCGGTCTAGTGAGTCTCTGCGCATCTCGGTTCCCTCATCTGCAAAAGAACAGCAAGAACAACTACATCATAAGGCTATCAAGAAAATGGAGAAGTTCCCAAATGGAAAACACTGAGAAGAGTATGTGGCACATAGCCAAACTACCATAAGAATATCAGACACTATGCAGAGGATGAAGAGGAGGTGGGAAGGAGGTGATCATGGAGATGAGGATGAGGATCCCTCTTTCAGTTATTCATTTTTCACGTGGTTAGAATCTCACCATTTTAGGCAGCTGCTATTTCCCTAATCATAACCACGTTCATTTTCGGGCACAGATGACTCATGCCTAGCCTAAGAATCTAGGCTTACCGGAAGGTCCTAGGGTTCCTTCCTGTTCTCCACATGACAACAGTGAAGTGGGGCTCCCATCAAGAGGTCCTGATAACCATGACAACATGAGCAGCGCTACTCTACTGAGGATGTCATTGCCATGACAACACCTGAGTGACCCAAACCAAGAGGTCTAGGAAACTGTGGTGATGCAGAGAGAAGACATGTCAGCACATGGAGGAACGTGACTGCTCAGAAGCAGGACAGCGGCTGGTGAGTGTGGGCAGCTGGAAGGAAAACTAAAGACAGCAGAATGATGTGGAGGAAAACACTGTGGTCACTCTCACTAATTTGCTCCAAATTCTCAAGAGCCATGAGTTTTGGGTAGAAGGCGGGTGCAGAGAGGGATGGAAGCTATTCTCTCCTATTCCACATCTTATACAATGTCCTATCAATCAACTGGCTTTCCCTCTCCAAGAAAGCAGTGCCTCTAGGGCAATGGTGGCAATGAGAATGGCTTTGCTAGGACTCTGAAGAAAAGCATTTTGGATGAATACCCAGGAAGTCACCTGCAAGCCAGGATTAGGTGGGCAAGGTATGGCGGCAGGTACGTTTTCCAGGTTGGTGAGCTCGCCCTCATTCCTAACATTATTCAAGCCTAAACACTGAAGCTGCCTGCTTCCTCTGCCCACTTGATTTAGAATTCACAGCACTGAGGCAGCAGGGATGTTCACAGAATTCCCAGGGCATGGACCTACATAGAGTGGAGGTATTTTTCCCAGAGCCCTACAGCCCTGAGAATACGATGTGGGCAGTGTTTGTCCACATTACTGTGGCGTTGGGTTGCCCCTGTACTTCCACTCCTTTCAGAACTTCTCCTGGACGAGGAGGGGACTTCACTTGGACACTCGTGTGTGGGCCAGAGGGGTGGCTTCAAAAGGCTAACTTGATTCCTGCTCTGGCATCTTTTTTGAAAAAAGATACATTAATACGCCCCTGCTTCAGATGAGCATCTGGTCATGCAGGGTTAAGTAAAAGCCAGACTTTGAGAACTTCTGCCCTGGTCCTTGGGGAGGGACTGGGGATGAGCAGAAATCATTCTGTGTCCCCTGCCCCGTCTTATAAGCTGGTTCCCACTCCAAGCAATGTTTCCCGTAAGTGCCACAACTATCAATCCCCAGTGGAATCCTCATTAGGGCTGGCAGCAGATAGTCTCACTTCCAGACAAAGCACCTAGTGTCAGCCACAGTCAATTGCTTTAGCAACATAATGACTTTCGTTCCAAATTCCCAGAGCACCCAAAAGTCACACATAAAAATTTTGAGGTCATTTGGCTGAAGATCAAAATGTATAGATTGCTCAGCAAGCAGAGGCCAATCTTGGCTAACTCTTTCCCCTATTTTATCTGAGGAGGAGGAAAAACAGAGAACACTGAGACAAGTAATTACACGGCAATAATAGCCAGTAAAGGATCAAGGGATATTAGGCTGCTGATTGGACTTTAGAGAAAAAAAACCTGAACTCACAGTCTCCTCCAACCACTGACCCTCCATATTCTGCTTCTCTTTGTAGTGAAACTTCTCAGCAAAATTAATTACTATCTCAACTTTTTAAACCCATTCTCCCTCTTTCTAATTAATCTTTTGTCTGCTGTCTTCATCAGAACCCTTCTTTCCAATGTCTCATGCGTATAAGTGCATTTTGCCAAATCTCAGTCCTCATCTCCCTGGACTTTCAAACAACGCTTGTGCTGTAATCATACCTGCTCTTTATGAAACATTCTCCTTGAATTGGTTTGGAGATTTTCTTCTCATCTCCCAATTGTCTTTGCTGGATCATCCTTTTCCTGACACTGAACTATTGGAGTGCCACTGTTCCTGGCCCACAGAGCTGTTGTCTGCCTTCACTCTGCATGTGGGATAGCCAGCCTTTGGCTCTAAACACCATCTGTATAGTTAGGATTCCCATATGCATTTTTCTAGTTCCCTGGCATAACCAACTATCTACTTACATTTTCATTTGTATATCTAAAGGACCAAAGTCCTTCCTACCACAAGCCTGCTTTTCTTGGAGTTCTTGATGGCCAAGAACAGTATATTACCAGTATGGTATACACCAGCAGCCCAGGCCACAAATCTTATAGTCAGTTTTAATTCCAAGCTCTTTCTCACAAACTTTATCTAATTAATCAATAACTTTCTAGCTTAGTTTCAGAATATATTCCAGATTAAACATAGTCTTATCATTGTAAATCTTACCACAGTAGTCCATGACATCATCAATTCTTAATGGATGAAATCAACAGTATTCTAACTGGTATACCCACTGCTATCTTTATTCCCCCTCCCCTCCATCTTTCTCTTCATGGTTAAAATAATTATTTAAGGACTAATATCCAGAATCTACAAACAACTTAAACAAATTTACAAGAAAAAAAACCAAACAACCCCATCAAAAAGTGGGCGAAGGATATGAACAGACACTTCTCAAAAGAAGACATTTATGCAGCCAACAAACATATAAAAAAAACCTCATTATCACTGGTCATTAGAGGAATGCAAATCAAAACCACAATGAGATACCATCTCACAGCAGTTAGAATAGCAATCATAAAAATGTCAGGAAACAACAGATGCTATAGAGGATATGGAGAATAGGAACATTTCTACATTGTTGGTGAGCGTGTAAATTAGTTCAACCATTGTGCAAGATAGTGTGACGATTCCTCAAGGATCTAGAACCAGAAATACCATTTGACCCAGCAATCCCATTTCTAGGTATATTCTCAAAGGATTATAAATCATTCTACTATAAAGACACATGCACACTTTGTTATTGTGAACTGTTCACAATAACAAACACTTGGAACGAACCCAAATGCCCATCAATGATAGACTGGATAAAGAAAGTACGGCACCAAACACTGCAGGTTCTCACTCATAAGTGGGAGTTGAAAAATGAGAACACATGAATACCAGGAGGGGAACATCACACACCAGGGCCTGTCAGGGGGTGACGGGCTAGGGGAGGGAGAGCATTAGGAGGAATACCTAATGTAGATGACGGGTTGATGGGTGCAGCAAACCACCATGGCACCTGTATACCTATGTAACAAACCTGCATGTTCTGCACATGTATCCCAGAACTTAAAGTATAATAAAAATAAATTTAAATAAAAAAGGTAAAAAAGAACACATTTATTAAATTATTTTGCTCTCCTGCTTAAAATGTGCTGGTATATTTTTATTAAAAAAAGTCCCACAGTTTTGCACATGGTTTTCATGTTCATGCATGAACTGGCTATAGGGGCTCTCATCACCGCATCCTACATCACTTCCCTGAGCATCAGAATTCTTGCTGTTCTTCATACGCACCAAATGCATTCCCCACTTATGGCCTCAGATTTATAGGTACCTCTGCCTGGAACACCCTCTCTTCATACGACCCCTTGCTGTCTCATCTCACTTGGGTCTCTAGGCTCCATGTTGAGCTGGCTTTCTCGTAGCACTAAAGTCACTCTCTAACGAAAGCAGCTCCTCCTGGCTTTCTTCACCCATGTCTTTTTTTTTTTTTTTTTTTTTTTTTCTCGGCACTATCTCTCCCTGGCATGGGGTTGCATATTTATTTATTGAATATTGCCTACACTCCCATACTGCAGCCTGATGAGGCAAAAGCTGAATTCACCATGCAATCTGCAGCACCTAAGTACACACTGTCGTGCTTTAGCTACTCAATAAATATCTATTGAATAAAAGATGATTCATTCTGCCTATTTATCATATATCTGCTGTATTCTGTCATTTCTGTTCAATCTTATAAATCCTTTTTCTCTTAAAATATGAGTCTGGAGTTGTTATGATCATTTTTGTAGAAAAGAGAGCTAACCCACATGGATCAGTAGGCAGAAATAAATCAGATATCAGCTAGTCCATAATACCCTACCTATTGCCACACAGGAGAAAAGCTGGACAGAGAACCCCTAGTTCTCTCAAATAGGCAATGAGAGAGGCCAAACCAGAAACCTGGTAGACCTTCTCAGCCTGTCCTCCACCCTCACTCCCATCCCACATTGGACCAAGCATCAGGTTCTGGCAGTTTGGCCCCCAACATATCTCTAAGCCCCACTCTCTCTTCTCCATTCCCACTATCTCATGACCTCTCCCCTTGACCTTTTACTGTCTTCCTGAAGATTGGTCTTCTTACTCTGGACCACAGGAAGACTTGGCCTATGGACAGCTACCCACTTACTACCACTGCTGTACTTTCAGGGCAGGAAGAAAAGGGGTTTCTGCCCTGCTACAGACACAGGTAGCAGCTGAAATCTGTGAGGTGAGGTTTCACCACCTTCCACCGGGAACACATGGGATTAACACCAACACAACTCATCTCTGATTGCCAGGGTGCACACAGGCATGTGCATCCCTTCCTGCTCCCCCAACATCATCAGGCTCTCCAGCCTGTTCATTCCCCTAGTAGAAAAGAATTCCTCCTTCTGGCCAATCTCTCACTCTCCCCCACCTTCCACACCCATCCACTGGGCTCTCTGGAACATCCACAACATAAGCAAGATGCTCCCTGAGACCATCAGCCTTCAGGCAGAGTGCTCCTGAACTGCCTTCATGTATTGAAACCCAGCTGTTTCCTGAGGGCAGTGCCTCCTTGGTAGCTTTCTCAAGACATTGCTGAGTTGTTTGTTTTGGCATGCAGAGGTTGGGGCTGTGATCCTCCTCATAGTGGAGGATCCTCCTCAAGTGAAGACCTTTTCTCTTTCACACTTTGATTGAATAGCCCTGCTCCTGCTGATCTGAAGCTCCTGTCACCTGGTAATGTTGCTCCGCCCTCTCTTCTTCTCTGCCAATGACTGATATCCTGAGTCCCTCAAGATTCATCGAGGGCTTTGACACTTGGCTCACAGCCCAACTTGTGACTAGCCTCAGCCATTACCTGGGGTGACTGTAATGCTCCTTGTGATGAGTCCTCAGACACCTGCGCCGTCACCTACTTGGCCTCTTCCTGTCATGGGCCTTCCCCTCTGCATCAACCATAAGCTACCCCTGACATTGGCCTGAACTTGTCATTCTTTGAAATCACTAATTAAGGGACTGCCATTTCTGACTCGAAACTCGTGTCTTTCCAGCATGCTTGCTCAAGTACTCAAACTATAAACTCATGTTTATTTTACTCACTTATTTTTGAAACAAATATGTATTGAATGTGTATAATCTGAGAGGCAAATTGGTGCTAAATATTGGTGCACACAGCAGTGAGCAAGGATAGGCATGCTTCCTGCCCTCATGAAGCTTAGAGTCTAGTGCAGACATGGAAGGTTTTAAATAGGTTCTGTTGCCATGTAGCTATGTTGATGTTCCTTGAGCGTGCCGGCTGGGTCCTGATGCCATGCCTTTGTAGTCACTGTGAACCCTGCCAGGAGTACTCCTGCCGAGCTATCCAAATGTCTGCCCCCTTTTATGAGGTATCTCCTTCATGAATCCATTCTACCCACTCTATTTAAGACTACAATCCCTCAAACACATGCCTGATCATCTCTTTGCCTCTTGCCCTAAAGCAATTACTATAAAACATATTACAAGGCTTCCTTATCCATGGGCCAATTTTCTCTCCCTCCCACTAGCACACAAGCTCTGGAAGGCCAGGGCTTTGGTCTGCTTTGTTCACTCACAGATCTCTAGTACCTCAGAGAGTTGCCCCGCACACAGTAGGTGCTCAGTAAACAATTACTGAACAAACAAGTTAATCAAAATTGCTTTACCAAAAGGTTTTCCTGGGGACAAAATCCATACCATTTTTCCTGCTTAAATCCTTTTCTGGACTGGTCTGTGTCGAAATAAATCAATCAATGAGGGAGAGAACCATTTGTCCTTTTCTATCATGCAGACAACTGGCCAGATCTTCAACCACAGTCACCTCAGCAAAGCACTCCATAAAGGGCGAGGCAGTGATGCAAGGAATTAGGGGAGGAACAGCCTCCCTGGCTACAAATCAGTTAAACAGGGGGAGTCCTGAATCTATTATGGAAGAACTGTAAAGTCCAAAGTCATTCTGTTTAACTCGGGGTTAGAAGGGGGAAAAGGAGTTTGTTTTTCAGGGTGGGGTACGTCGCGGGGAGGGCAGTAAGCAGAGAAGGACCCACCACTGCTGGGTAGAATAAGGGGCAAGCTGAGCCTCCCAGGGAAGGGACCACATCTTCAGGACTCGGGGCTCTAGCACCATAGGCAGGCTGTGGCTGTGCCATGGTATCTGGAGAGCCAGGTAGCAGGCTGGGGCCTTGATCTTAGAGGAACTGAGATGATGCTCTGCTGAATCCCTTTCAACTGTCCTGGTTCTGGAGAGAAGAACATTTTACACAGCTAGGAAGATGAAGAATGCCAACTCCCAGAAGGACAGGTGGGGAAACTGAACAGACTCAGATAAGAAAGCACACACATACCCTGGAATCTGGCAATTTCTTTTCATGTCTAAAGCTGTTAAGGTATGAAACAGTCTTATCATAAAAATCAATGCACAAGACACAGCATTATTTGAGTGAGTGATAGTATTTAACATGAGGAAAACACAGGTCAGAGGGAGGCTGTGTCTGTCCTGTGTGCCACAGCCATCCAGATGGAAGAGAGGAAAGAGAAAGGCTGACTCAGTTGGAAGAGCTCAGCTGCCAGTGAGGAAGAAGTCCAGTCTCCATGCTAGGGCTTTGTCCTTTGCACTGAGGTGCTCATCTCCAGACCTACTGGAAGGAGCCTGAGGTTGCTGGGGAGGGTGGAATATGCAGAGACCTGGCATACAGTAGAGCCTGGAGTCCAGTGCGAGGACATAGGTGCGGGTAAATTTGTAAGAATGCTGTGAGTGTGCACAACCCAAGGATTGGGTCCCCCAAGCTGGGAGGTGGGATGAAACCAGAGAGTAGACATGTCCCAGAGAGCAAGATGAAGCAGTGGGCTACAAATCAAGCAGGAAATCAATATATATTAAACAATACGGATTTTTGAGTCAAAACGACTTGGATTTGAATTTCACCTTTGCTACTTAGTATTTGTGGGCAAATTCCTCCTCCTGCCCCCTGATTTTCATGTCTTCATCTCTAAAATAAAAATAATGCCTACTTATTTGGACCTCCATGAGAATTAAGTAACATAATGTTGATGAAGAAGATTGCTGGGCACAGAGCACATTTACACAGCAGCAGTTCTCAAACTTGAGCGTGCACCACAATCACCTGGAGGATTTGTCAAAATCAGGCTTCTGGACCCCACCCTTATATCTCTCTAATTTGGTAAGGCTGGGGCATGAACTAGGTGATGCTGGTTGATGCAATGGTCCAGAGACTGCTCTTTGAGAACTACACTACCCAGCACAGCAATGAAGCCCCTGCACTCTGGGGACCGACCGACTGCCTGGCTTGGAACCCACGTATGCAATGTGGCACTGTGTAACCTGGGCCCATTAGCCTGATCTCCCTAAGCCTCATTCAAATGGGAAAACATATTAAGTTTTCTCATTGATAAGGTGGGCTAATAAGATCTGTCTCGCCTAGTTGTGAAGAATAGATATTACTATGCATAAATGTTTTTAGAAGAGAGCCTCCCACATTCTTACGCATCCACCAACTGTTAGCTACCGTTATGATTGAATGATACTGCCTCTGCTGCTATTTAGACTCCAGGAGAAAGGCAGTCATCACAGGTCAAAGCAAGACTCAGGATCAAAAAGTAGGCACAAAGTCAGAACAATACACTTGAGGACCTAGTGATAAGGACATTTTCATTGGAAAGTTTCTCCGAGCTTGCTTGGCAGTGCTTGGAGGGCCCTATACAAGAAACTCCCCAAGCCTGTAGCTGGTCCACAGCAGTATGACTCGAGGAGGTCCCCTGGTTGTGACAGGCAGTGAGACGTCCCACTAAGAGCCTTTCATACTCCCCGGGGTGCTGACTCTTATGGGCACTGGTTGAGAGATGGGGTCTCCTGCCCTGTAGGGGCTACCGTTTTAATGAGACTTTGCATCTTACTGAGCTATGGCTGGTTGGCTTCTGTGGGGAGGATGATACAATCTCCTTGCTATTATGTTTCCTTTATTTGTTCCATCAAAACAGTTCTGCATGGTAACGGTCACCAAGTACAGGCATAAATAGCTTACGCCTCTGGAGAGTGTGGGGGAGGACGCTGTTAGCAATGTCTGAATTCAGCAGACATCTGATTCTACAATATTTTTCAAGGGTTTTAAAATAATTGGGTAAAACCACAAACAGTGTCTGTGGTTTGCACTCCTGCCCTCGGTTTCTAGAACGAGGCTTGATTTCATATGTTCTCAATTCAGCACATTGAACTCATTAATTTCTCCACTAGTCTTTTTATGATTTCCCTCTTCTTTGAAGTAGGAAGTTACACAGCTATAATAATGCTTTAAACCAGATCATAAATATTAAACTTACAAAAACCCTTATTGACACTGGCAAATTTTACCCTAACTGCATCTATCTAGCAGTAATTTTACAGTTAAAGAGAATGACAGAGTTAAAGAATGATCTATAAATGTCTTCCTGGTTTTTTTCTCTCCCACCTTGGTCTGCCTGTCTGTGTTTAAACCACTTGTGTAAGGAGTTTCTGGACACTTTTCCCCAACTGGAGGCTGTGCCACTGGTTTATCTTGGTGATAATTAATCGCTTTTTTTTCTGCATAGATTGGACCTAATGCTGTATGTTTCACAGCTACTCTGAACAGGAAGCTGGCCACTTTCCATTATGATGCAATTATATTTTGTTCTCCCACCATCAGTGACTACTGTAATATCTTTTGCAATGGCAATTACTTGGCCCTCCTGGGATAGCTTCTTGGGTACTGGGAATTTTAATCAGGCACCTATGTTAATTAGAAAATGGTGGAGATGAGAGTGGTGCTGATTAAGCACCTTTGAATATCTATCCATTCTGGCAATGGACTGAGTTGAGTTTTTATAAAGATTCAATCTTTTCAGAAAAAAATAACTTGGGTTTCCTTCCCTTCTGTTCTTTTCTCATGGGTGTGAGTGAAGAGGAGGGGCTGGCTAAAGGTCAGCAAGCTATCATTATTGGACACATACTATGCGCTGCTAGGGGGCCAGGGGCTTTCCGTTGGTGCACATGTTTAATCCTTGCCATATCCATGTGGGAAGGTATTATTATCTCTATTTCATAGAATCTAAAGCTCCGACTTGAGTACAGATGAGGAAGACAGTGTGGGGGAGGGCCTTTTCTTATGAATTCCCTTGATTGGCTTGGGAAATATGAGATGATCCACAGTCCAAACTGATGCAAAGAGATACATTATATTACATTTAATACTATAATATACACATTAAATGAAGAGAGACTTAATTTTAGAAAGGGACTGAAAATTACATCTACAGTATCAGATACTTCCTCATTCCACAATCATTTACAAGACCCCAAAACAACTGGTGCTTTACCAGGCACTAAAAATAGAACAAAATGGTGTTAGGGCGGTCCCTGGCTGCCATGATCCCTGGCATGACAGGAGTAATCAGAGGCCTTTGAGTACCTGTAAGAGGTGCCACAATTGGAAAAGGATGCAAAGTGCTGTGGGATCTCAAAGAAATGGGTGAATCACCCTGCCTAAAGAAAGTCACAAGGGGCCTTCAAACTGGTAGCATTTGAGTACGGTCTTGAAACAAGGGTAGAACTCAAACCAAAAGAAGTAGGGGGGATGATGGAAGGAGAACAAATGGGCTGTGCAAAGGCGAAGACATCTAGTATGTGGAAAATGTCAAGTTGTTGGTGTGACTGTGGTGTGTGGAGCAAACGGGGTCCAGAACCAAATCATGAAAATGCTAGGGTTCATGCCAAGAAGCAAGAATGAGATTAATAAAGAGGCACATCTTCAGAGAGGTTTATCACTACCCTAGCATGACGCAGCCAGTGAGTAGTGCAAGGGAATACAAATCCCCTTGGACCTGCCTTCAAAGCCTATCTCTTTCAGACACATTGCTGCCTTTGCTCATGGAAATGCAGTCATTGTTAGTAGCCGAAGCCTCAGAGAAGAGCCAGGCATTGCTTAATGCTCAGACCTGAAGACCCAGTTCTGGTCCTGAAGCAGAAGAATGAACAAGATGGATAATTCATACTTGGCCTCAGGAAGCAGATACAGAGTGGACATCCTGACTAGTTCCCCTACCTCCCTCTGGGAAGGAATAACAGAGGGAAAACTCCTTCTATTAATTGCCTCTTCTGGATTCTGATACTCTAGCAGAAGACAGGCAGGCAGCTGGCACTGCAGGAGATACCCTAGGTAGAGAGCCTGCCCTGACAAACAGCAAAAAGGCGAAGATCTCCAGTCTTGCCGTACTCCCTAGGTCCCTGTCTCCCAGAGACTTGGACGACTTCCAGATTTCATAGCACAGCCAAGACTAAAGAGTTAATTTAATCACTGAGGCCCCTTCTTGGATTACTGCAAGGATTTACAGTCCATATTGATTACTGACAGGGCAACCCAACCAAAAGGAGATTCCAAGAGTTGTCTAGAATTGGCATAGATGGATTTTTAAAAACCTTTGGCTTTCTCTCTTTCTCCCTTTTTCTTCTCAGTCCTTTTGTGTTGGGTGGTTGCCCTCTGTGGGTAAGGTGACATCGTTAGTTCCGTTTTGTCCTCTTCTCCCCTCCCCAGCTCCTCTTTGCTGAGGAAGTCTTTCTCCTCTGCCATTCGAATGATCTCAGTGCCACACGGGGCCCCGGATGCTGGTGCTGACAGACTGCTCATTAGTGCCAGGGTGCTGCAGTCAGCCGATGGCATGCCAGAGCTCTGCTCCTGACACTTTTTCACAGAGCTGTCACTGGAGTCATGGAGCCTGCCAGCTCTGGTTGAACTCAAGCTGTGATACCTCTAGTGCCAATTAGTCCTTTAGTGTCCTGCTTGGCTGGGGAGGCCTTGTCAGTGCTGACAAATAGGAAAATAGGTGGATGTATGGTGGGGTGAGGGTATTGGGGGAGGGGAGAGGGAGCATGGGGCTCAGGGCATTGGCCAGGAGAAGAGCTCTTATCCAAGGGTCACTTTGCCCTCATCAACTTGGTGCTTTTTAAAAGGAACAGAGCAGCCAAATGTCCACTGGACCTCTTCAAGTAGAATAAGAGAACTGAGGTGGGAAGGAAGAGATCTGGCAGCTGAGGAAGGTTACTGAGCCCTGCCGGTATGGAGAGTAGTGCATGCAGATGTATGCACTTCATGTTGGGTAAAGAGAAAGGCTTCAGAACAAGGACTTGGTTTGGAATCCAATAGACCTTAAGGCTCTGCTCTAATTCTGCTCCCAGGGTCTTTATGTGACCCTAGGGAAGATCTCTTTTGATCTCTAATCCACCTTAATTCATACACCAGGAGGGAGAGAGAGGGAAGGAAAAAAGGGGAGCAAAGGAGAGACATACCTTGAGAAAGACCACAGCACACACACACACGACCGAGAGAAAGAGCGAGGAGGGAGGGACGCGAAAGGGAGGGGGAGGACGGCATGAAGAGAGACAGAGACGATATCTGACTGGATGCCGATAGAGAGAGATGAGAGAGAGAGAGAGAGAGAGAGAAGAGGCACAAGAGTGGAAATGAATTTAAAATACTTTTCTTTTTTCTACTGATTGATTTTTTCTTTTCCTTTTTCTTTGGTTAACCTATAAGGAATGGCAAATTTTCACATACAGTTGAACTAATCCCCCTTGTGATATCGGGATTGCCTTAGGAAATCATGGTTGGGAGTCATCCGGGGTTTAGGCACAAAATACTTGGAACAGCAAGGCACCAGAAGGGCCAGATGAAGAGAGATTGCAATGAGTCAGCCATGACAGCAGAAGGGAGCTCATGGATGAACCACTGTCCAAGTCACCTATGAGCCTCCTCTCTTCTTGCAAAAGGAAACTTGAAAAGGAGTTTCTTCTTCAAGGACAAGTCGAGTCCTGACACAGCAGGGTCCCCTCAAGGGGACTTCAGAAATGGCTTGGAGATCCTGTGAAGACCACAGAAAATGTCCTGGAGACTCTCCAGCAGGAAACACTCCAGGTCTCCATGCCAACATCAAAGTGAAGGAGAACTCCTTAAGGATCGAGATAGTCTTTGAACTGGGAGAACAGGCATGCCCCTTTGGGGCACTGGCAAATATCAGTGCTTGTTCACTGAACTGGCCAATATTTCTTAAATACTTCCTAGATGCTAGGCATTGTGCTAGAAAGAGAGAATCAAAGAGAAGTGAGATGCAAACTCTGATCTCAAAGAGCTCATGGGACAGGAACATTGCAAATAAACTGGAAATGAGGACATTTCTGTGAACAGCTCACAGGGCTTTGCTGAACCCCCCTACCAATATCTCAGTATAACGTGTTCTCTGGGTAGCCTAGATGAGGTTTTTATTGTCAGTGTCTTGTTTGATGAGAGAAAGGTGAAGGTAAGTGCACCCAAGAGAGGAGCTCCATTAGGACACTCAGTGATCCCTGACTGCAAAGGGATAGTGACACCCACAGTAACGAGACTCACTCCTTCACCTGAGTTTCATTTTGGGATCCCAGGAATGTGGCAATGTAGGAATCCTAGCCTTGTCTTTAAAGCTCTTACAATCCAACAGAAACCGGTAACATAACAATAAGGCTTTCAGAATGCTTTTCTATGAAGAGTAAGGTCCTACACAGCATCTTTTGGGGTATATTGAAAGGGATCATGTTTCCATTTACTTAGCGAAGACTCAGGAGAACCAGATAGCATTAATGTTGTTCTAGTGGAGACAGAAAGCTGAGAGTTTAAGGGCTGTGCTAAAAAACACATTCTTGAAGGTATAGATGTGGACAAAGGGCAAAGCACAGAGTCATGACACCAGGCACAGTGGGCAGTTGACTGCCCTGTTCCTTTTTTCTACCTACAGAAGGTTGAGGTTCCACCGACGGTGCCCGTGCACCTAGTACCCTATGCTAGCACTTACAAGGACTCCAGCTTGGGGTCAATAAGCCTTTATGCGGATAGAGATGGCTCCTGCTAGTGATAGTAGTGAGATGGGGGCTCTTCCTCCTTAAAAGACCAAGGTCTCTGCAGATGCAAACAACATATGCCCATCTCAAAACAGGTGTGGAGAGTCAAGGCAGGAATCTTCCGAAAGTTAACTGGCACAAGACAGGGATGGCCTCTCTCACCACTCCTATTCAACATAGTGTTGGAAGTTCTGGCTAGGGCAATCAGGCAAGAGAAAGAAATCAAGGGTATCCAGTTAGGAAAAGAAGAAGTCAAATTGTCCCTGTTTGCAGATGACATGATTGTATATTTAGAAAACCCCATCGTCTCAGCCCAAAATCTCCTTAAGCTGATAAGCAACTTCAGCAAAGTCTCAGGATACAAAATTAATGTGCAAAAATCACAAGCATTCTTATACACCAGTAACAGACAAGCAGAGAGCCAAATCAGGAATGAACTTCCATTCACAATTGCTTCAAAGAGAAT
>NW_016805314.1:1905306-1917950 GCF_001698545.2 Rhinopithecus bieti | reverse complement strand
GGGGGAGGGGGGATGGATAGCACTAGGAGAAATACCTGATGTAAATGACAAGTTAATGGGTGTAGCACACCAACATGACACATATATACATATGTAACAAACCTGCACATTGTGCACATGTAACCCTAGAACTTAAAGTATAATTATAATTAATAAAAAAAAGTTAGTGCACGTCCTCTTTGAATTCTGGTAAATTCAGGAAGGGAACTAAAAAGGCATAATGCCAGTAATAATATATGGAAATTATTTCAAACACTCAATGAAAGTGCCAAGAGGTGGCCTTGTAGGCCCTACCTCCCTCTCTGTACTGGACATGGACAAATGACATTTTCTCCATCTGATATAAAATAGTACACAGGGCCCTCCCTCTCCTTTTCCACCTGATGGTCACTCCTAAGCTGCCCTATATCAAAGTGTATGAGCCACGTCTAAAAAAGTCCTTAACATTTCTGTACTCCTTTCCACATGGTAGTCAAGACTAGACATACACAATCTAAAGAGATTTATATAAGTTTATCACAAGCAACACCACATGAGTGATAATGAAGGAAAAAAGGACTCTTAATACATGTACAGAACAAACAAATCAGTCTGGAGAGAAAAAATGCAATGAAGTCATCAGGGTTGGGGAAAGAGCTTAGCCCTGATCAGCTCTTCACCCAGGGATTTGGCAGGTTCACATGTAAGAAAGATCTTGATGGAAATGTGATCTACCCTCGAAGAATGACATAAAAGATGACAACAGAACTCTTTCTTTGGAGCCTCTGCTAAGGTGCACATCTTCTTCTCCGAGGAACCCCAAGCCCGTCCTGGTTTATTTAGCATAAGCCTCCTTTAGGAAGGCCTGACTGCTGAGGGTCTCCAGCTTCAGTTCTTATCGGGCGCAGTCCAGTGACATCTCTGATCTCCAAAGAATCAGTCACTGGGAGGCACCCTGGTGAGTTCCGAGGTGATTTGTTATTGCTTGGCATGTCTCATCAGTTTGAATCTGGGATAGCTAAACTGGACCTGAGATCCGGAAATTGCTGTTCATGTAAATTAATCCACAGGTAGATTCTGATTGTCCTGCTTTTCTTTCCTTGATCCATCTTCTGTTTCCATAGCAGCTAAAACCTCAGTAAAATGGGACACCTGGCTCAGGCTCAGGCATAAGTTCCCTGGGGAAATGAATCTGTTCGATGGCCACAAAAGGGGAGACGAAAGACTCTAACACAGCCTTGTGAACATCAGCCAGGCAAACCCAAGAGGCCCAAACGTCAGAGGGGAAGGCAACAAACAATTGCAAGGAGGGGAGAGAGCATGTGGAAAAGAATGAAATCAAAGCAGAAACATTTCAGAGGCTGCAAGAGAAAGTCAAAGCATAGAACAACAACAAAAATAACTTATAGGGAAGTTATAGGCATAAAATGGCAGGACAAAAAGCAGATGCATGCAGGAGAAGCAGGGGAAGAAACATCCAGAAAAGGACAAAGAACTGGCCAGAGGAGGGAAGGAGAAGAGACATCAAACAGTAGACAGAGCCTCTGACATCAGGCACAGGAAGCCTACCCTGATCATAAATGTTCTGCAGACTCCAAAGGCACAGAGTGGGCTGGCATCCGCTAGCACTGGGGACGCACATCAGGCTGTGATGAATGGTGCACACTGCAGACTTAGCGTGCATCTGTCTGAATGGCCCCTCCTTCAGAAGGACCCAGGGCCGTTCTCCATCACTAATGATCTCATGCACAACTGAAGCTTCCTCCCCGATTTTGGGCCAGTCCACATGTGAGGTCATTTCAAATGGAGAGATTGGCAGACATGTGAATAGCTTTCACAGCCCCCTTGTTCACAGTGATAGTGTCAAGAATGGTGGCCCAGGATAGCTCCCAGGAATTCAGGCCACACACAACTGAATATGTCACACCTTCTCTGAGAACATTCATCAGGGCCAACTGTCACTGCCTGGAGTTTGGTATTTGGGGCCCTTTCATAGTCTTACTCTGATTTATTAAAATGTTGAAGTATAGTGGACACTGTCATGCACAGCCACCTTCGGGAGCAGAGGATTTACGCCTCACAGAAGGACCTGCTGCTGGTGGACGGCCCTCGGTGGTCCGCCCCTTGCGTCTCATGTGAAGAGAGATGCCTGGCCCACAGTCACACCTGTTTGGGGATCAGCCTATATTTGGACTGCTGTGCCAGTGTAGAGGACTAGCTCCATCACCTCAATAAGGGAACCTTCTGAAGGGCAATCCTAGCTTCAGAGCTCCCCGTAGGCTCAGCCGAGATGTCCCACTGCACTGCATCACAAGCCAGCTTCCAACTTGCCCAACTCTGTTTCCCACTTTTCCCTTCCATGGCAGTTGAGACCGAAAGCACCCCCTAATATGCGTTTCTCATGCCAATCACACACTTTCATCCATCTGTGCACACCTGCATATATAGACATCCATAATCACATACACACATTTCACATTAATCAGCAATAAGCAACACAATTAGGGACCCCTATTCATATCTCTGCACAAATATCTTCTTTTCAGAGCCCTTCTCTGAAGAAAGCTCTTGTCATTCTGTCAACACATCCTGTTCTATTTTCTCACCCTTAATACCACCTGTTATATTGCATACTCTTTTTTTATCATCTGTCTCATGAGAATGTGAGCTCGTGAGAGTGAAAACTTCACCTCTTTGGCTTATTGCTGTAACCCCCAGTGCCTGGAAGAGAGGCTGGACTATTGCAAGCACTCAATAAATATTTAAGAATGAAATATTTTTATCTTTTTTTGTTCCCAAATAAAAGCTAGCTTAATAATAAATGACATCTTGTCTCAAATTCTAAAGGTTTTAATGTTCAATCCATGAAAGCACAAAACAACACTTTGGTCTACATAACATCTGAGCTTCAGATAAAGTAAATTTTTGCAATTTAGTCACATATTAAGTTATATTTGTTCTCTAGGATCAATCAGAGTAAAACAACAACAAAACCACAGAAACAGTTCGTGAGCAGATTTTTGGCAAGGCTGCAGAGGCACAAACTTGGACAGTCTCCTTTTAGGAACATGGCCATTTAAAGCCCACCCACCACTATGTATTTTCTCGCTTTTAAAACAACCAGCTGAACAACTGCCACTAAAGCTTCGTTCCATCATCAAACAACATGTAACGTCCACCCAGAACACCTTACCACCATTTCACCTGGAGACAACAGGGATTCATTTCCAAGGGACTGGAGAGATACTGAGGTATGAATTCTGAAATCTTAGAGGATATGCCTGTTTTGCAGAGAACATCAATGATGTCTGCAGAACCATGAGTATATTACCATCAAGCCATCAAAAACGTAGACTCCTTTGGAGGAGGTATCAGCACCCATAACCTCCTACCAAGGGCCCCAAATTCCCCCATTTATCCTCCTGATGCAATGCACCAAACTGTTCTCTTACCTTTGGGGGAGATGTGTCTCCAAGTCACTGTAGGCTCTGGTCTACCCGTTGCTATGCAGGTGAGGCTGATATTGTTTCCTTCATTAATGGAGATATCTGAAGAAATCTCTACAATTTTGGGAGATACTGTGGAGACAAGACAGAATGAAAATAAAAATCCTGCTGAAACATTTCTTAGTTGTCTTCACATGGTAGTTGGCAGAACAGCCCGGAAAGTAAAATATATGGACTATAGTAAGTTAATGATGAGAAATTAGAGGAATTATGTTAAATATCAAAAAAAGTCTTACCCCGAATTTAGCTTTGATTTCCTTTTATTTAAATACAAAGTCAGGGAGTCCGAATGGAAATAAATTCTACCGCAACACTGCAATAGCTATTCTCCTAGCCTCCACCCTCTTCCTGTATCTACTCACCCCCACCCACCTCCAACACATATCCACCAGCCATCCTCCACACTGAATTCAGCGACGTCTTGAAAGAATGCAATTCTGACCATATCACATCTCTGTCTAAATAGCTCCAGTGGCTCCCCATGGCCACCTGGTCATAGCTCGACTCCTTCTAGGCATGAGGCCATGCAGAATCAAGCATCAGCCTACATTTCCATGGCCATCCCCAGTGATCCCACCTCTGCTGACTCCCTTGTTGTCCCCAGAACATCATGCCCTGTCTGGGCATTAAGGATTTGGGTCCATATTGTTCCTTATATCCTTCCTGGACAACTCCCAACCATCCTCATTTTTATTTTTATTTTGAGACAGGGTCCTACTTTGTCACCCAGGCTGGAGTGCAGGGGTACAAATATGGCTCACCGAAGCCTTGACCTCCCCTGCTCACGCAATCCCACCTCAGTCCAAGTAGCTGGGACTGCAGGCATGTGCCACTACTCCTGGTTAATTTTTATTTTTTTTTATAGAGACAAGGTTTTGCCATGTGCCCAGACTGGTCTCAAACTCCTGAGCTCAAGCAATTCACCAGCCTCAGCCTCCCAAAGTGCACTCTCAGCCATCCTTAAGGCCCAAAGCAAATGCCACTTTCTTTGTTGAAACTTTCCCTACCCTCTACACTTCTCTGCCCTTTTGGACACCTCAAATTGCTGCTTCTTCATCCATGTGCCCAGAGCACATTCTATACACCTGGTGGGGAATGGAATAAAACCTCAGTTAGCCACAATCTCTCTCTCTCTCTCTCTCTCTCTCTCTCTCTCTCTCTCTCTCTCTCTCTCGCTCTCTCTCTCTCTCTCTCTCCTTTCTCCACTAAATGACTCCCCCTAGGGAGGGAAGGGGTTCTTTCTAATAGGTCAAGTTGGAGATAGGATGTCTACTTCCTTCGGTCTTCTATTTTGGAACCTTCTGAAGCTTACATTATGTTGTGTTCCTCTACGTGCTTATTTTCAGAAGCAGCGATGCACAAGGACTGGATAGGGCCTGCGGAACATCCAGCCATTGCATGTGTGTGCCTGTTTCTTTCTGGGGTCCAGTCATGGAACCTCATCGTTGCTGCACATCTGAGCCTAATTCTCCAGTCTCAGCTTTACTACTAATAAACGTGATATTTGGTTCCATGTGTCTACTTATCTGTCTTATGTATTTTAGCATTCAAGTGAATGGAGTAAAGATGTCATTTATTGAGCTCCCAAACTCCAATTCTAGACACTTATTTCACTATGCTATGGTTATGTGCTTAGCATCACCCACTAGGCCATGAGCTTTCTGATGACCTGAACGATGTGTTACTTATATTTGTATCCACACTAAGAGCTCAACAAATATTTAAAGAATTGAGTCAAAATGGTTATTCAAGGGAACCACCTTCCCAACCTGTGTGCAACATGTCCATAACAACCTCCGAGCTGGGTCATTGGCAGATATTCTTTCAATCCTACTGATGCTGGTTTTGACTTCTTAGTTCTTGGCAAGTTAAGTGTCCCCTCCATTCCAGCACTCTTCTGTTTCTTCGTGTTATATTCTTGCCTTGAATAAGTACTCCTCAGAGCCACCATGCTGTGCAATTCTAGAGCACACCATCCACCTGGCTTACAATGTGATCTGGCCTGCTGGAGATCCCAGGGAAGCTGCGCGATGACTTTATTGCTTGTTGCAAGGTCAGAGTGGCGCCCTCACACTCAAATCAGATGGGTTTGCAAATTTTAATGCTGGTCTTTCCTCTACTTGAACCATTACTCACTCATTCCTAGTTGTGTTGGATCTTTTCCTTCATGAAAAGGGGGTATTATAAAGATATCTTAGCCTTCTTCCCCTTGTCTCGTCCAGTGTTACCTTCCATGTATGTCCTGCATCCACCCAACTGAAACGTTCATCATTAATAAGCATGTGCTGTACTTATCTGTGCTGCACTGAGCTGTCTCCTTATCCCCATGCCCTTGTTGCTGACTTCAGTGCTCACACCCTTCTCTGTGCCTATCCACATCTGTTAACATTGTTCAAGATCTGAGAGAATTAATACCCCTTTGATAAGGCTGTTCAGGTGATCCTCAAGAGGATATGACCTCTCCTTCCTGGGGATTCCACAGCACTGTAGTGTCTCCTGTATGGCATTTAAAGTAAACTCCTATGTAACATGTCCCCCACCTTTCCTTTTATACTATAAATTACATTAATATAAGATATTAAACAAGATCCTCACTTAACTTTTTAAGTTTTTGCTGTCCTAACTAGGGGATGTTACACAGAGTAAGCACCAGTTAATCATTTTTAGATTTCCATCCTCATTGAGCTTCAGATAGAGAGGCAGTGTGTGTGTCTCCACACACGCATGCACACACACACACAGACACACACACTTAATTGCACTCCCATAAGCATTTGGTGGGACAGAAATAATGGAGAGCGGACATGGACAAGGGTTGGAGGAGACAGAACACTAGCTCTATAATCTGGGACTTTTAAGCCATAACATTGCAATTTATGGTTGTGTCATTTTAAAAGCTACATCGAGCCTTCCAGGACAGAAAGGTAATTGATGAGTTAATGACTGAGCATTTGATTTGCTGACTGCCTGAAGGGTACAAACTTCTAAATTCTCTTAGTTCTGGAATCATTTAAACTGATCATTGCAAAAATAGACACTTTGATGTGTTTTATTCACAGAGTTTTAACTAGAGCATTCGCATCTCACACACCAGCCACCTCCCCCTCTACCCCCCAACACCAATCCATACATCTGCTGGGCCCTGCCCCTCCTCACTTTTGGCACCCGCACAGACTTGCTTGCTTCCTGGAGGACAGGCTGCCTGCAGAATGTCTGTGCTGGCCTTGCAGACACTGCTTCAACTGTGCAGGTAAGTAATTTATTGATCTGTAAAGCACTCCGAGAAGCTCTGCAAGGGATTATGTCATGCCAACGCCATGCAATAAAATAAAAAATGATGGACTTTGTGAACACAGGGTGATTTAGGGTTTGTAGTTGGAAGTGTACTTAAAGTACATTTTAAGTGGAAATCAGGCCGGGTAATGAATTACTCTTGCTTTGGAAGGGCTTACTGTGAGTTCATTTTCCTGGCTTCCTACATGATAGCTAATCTGCTAATCATACACTAGAGAACAATGGACAGTCCCCAAGTAGGATAGAAGGTGGTTTGGGCCAGAGCTGTCAGTGCAGTAAGTATATTAAATAAGACAATTGCACCTCATGCTTGGAAGAATCATCTAGAATTGTCTCCCCCCACTAATAACTGGAAAATATCCAACTCATGAGGTAGAAGTTGGAGAAGTGCTTGCTGTCCTTTAAATTCTGCCTAAGAATACAGTTTGAAGGAGGCAAACTGCCCCTGGGTGAGTGAGAAAGACAGACCATTCATGGCATACAGATGAGGTGGTTTGACCAGGGGAGCAATCCCAATGATCAAAAACAAATTGGCATATGCCTAAGATGCTATGGGAGTCAAAATACGATTTTCTAGGTGGCAACTTCTCATTGTCAGTATTCAAGACTACATTGAATTGATTAGGGTGCACTGTGGTTTTAGCTAAGCCATCCGCATAAGGAAGCTTCTGACCAAATATGAGATAGGGTTACTTGTATTTTTATATTGTTTCCATGGATACATTCTCTATCTGACTTCCCATCATTCGAAGTGATCATTCAGACTGTTAGAAACATACTAGGATTGTTTTGCTTATTTTCATTCATTTACTCCTTCTTCAATATTCATTGATCACTTTCCATACACCAGCATTGTGCTAAGCACTGGAGACATAAACTAAGTAAGATACCATCCTTTTCTTCAAGGAGTTCACAGCCTCAAGATATAAAAACAGATGCAGAAGCCTAATATTCTAATGTATGGTGACACAGAATGGTGAATCAGGTGTTATGGGGACACAGAGGATAGACATCTAAGCCAACCTTGACATGGATGTCACAAGAGGCTTTTTAGATATGTGATACCTAAGTTAAGCCCTAGGAGTAAGTAAAAAGTAATCATATCTGGAGAGAAAAGGAAGAAAGATATCCGAGGCAAAGGAGACCATATAAGGCAAGCACTATTAGTGAGACATTTTATGGCCAGGCATAATTGTTAATGGAAGAAGTCTACCTTAGAGGAGTGGTCCCCAACCTTGTTGGCACCAGGGATAGGTTTCATGGAAGGTAATTTTTTCCATGAACTGGGGATGGGGGAAGGAATGGTTTCAGGATGATTCAAGCACATTACATTTATTATGCATTGTATTTATATTATTATTACATTGTCATATTGCAATATATAATGACATAATTATACAACTCACCATAATGTAGAATCAGTGGAAACCCTGAGCTTGTTTTCCTGCAACTAGAGGGTCCCATCTGGGGGTGATGGGAGATAGTGACAGATCATCAGGCATTAGATTTTCACAAGGAGTGCACAACCTAGATCCCTCGCATGGGCAGCTCACAATAAGGGTTCATGCTCCTATCTAATGCTGCCACTGATCTGACAGGGGGCAGAGCTCAGGCGGTATTGCCAGCAATGGGGAATGACTGTAAATACAAAAGAAGGCTTCACTCACTCACCCACCAGCTGCTCACCTCCTGCTGTGCAGCCTGGTTCCTAACAGGCAACAGAGCATTACCAGTACATGGCCTGAGGTTTGGAGACCCTTGCTTTAGAGGCTGGGCCAAAAGTCATTCAATGAACATTTTGTGAACGCCTACTGTTACACAATGGTGTGCTAGGTATATGAAGAACACGCAGACACATACCAATTTGCCTGGCCCCCTATGAACTTAAAATCTGTTTCGGGAAACAGGGCATATAAACATTCCAGAGAGTTGAATAATAAGGCAAAATATGTTGGAAAATTGTGTATGATTGAATGTGAATGAAGAGTACAAACTTTAAGCGCTATGAGTTACTAGGAGGGAGGATAATAGCTAGCGAGAGTATCAGAGATGGCTTCACCTCAAATTGGAGTTTATTTTAAGTATCAATGAATGAGAAATAGGCATCTAGGCAGAAAAAGTGAAGCTGTTTCAAATGGGACAGAATTGCATGGGCACAGATGGGAAGGCAGAAATCCATGAACTGAGGAAGTACAATGTCTACTGACTACAAGAGGCAACGCAGAGCAGGGGCTGAGATCCAGCTTTACTACGCTCTAACTGGGCAACTTTGGCCAAGTTACTTCACCTGCCTGTGTCTTGCTCTCCACATTTATAAAATGGAGCTAATAATTGTCTGAACCTCATAAAGACTCTTTCAAAGACATAGGAGTAAGTTATGAAATGCATTGAGAACAGTTTCAGGCAATGTGAAGTACTCAATGAGTGAGTTTTAATATCGCATGTGCTTGGCAAACACATATATGCAGTGTCAACACAGAATGGACAGTCCATAAATTTTGGCAGAATCAATGAAAAATGGGATACAAGATCATGAAGTGAACAAGAGCCATACGATAGAAGGGCCTGAATGCCTAGCACCTAGATTTTAGCTCTATCCTATAGGCAGTGGCAAGCATTTGAATTTTTTTTAAAGAATGTTGTAATTTTTTGAAAAAATTTATTTTAAAGAAAAGAATCTGTTAACATTGTGTCAGATGGAGTAAAACAGACAGAAACTGGAGTCACAGAAATCAATAGACAGTGATGTTCAAAGCCTGGATTAAACCATTGGCTCTGAAAAGATGAAAAGCAAGGGATGGATTGGAGAGCAATGCCCAGGAAAAATGCGCAAATGCTTGCCAGGAGGACGACCAGGGAGACGGGGTCAAGCAGGAATTGCCATTCTGTTCAGTAGCATCTGGATGGCTGCACAGGGAGATCCTAGACCTTCCAGGGGGAACTACTTTTGGGGAGAACAATAGTGTGATTAATTCTGTCTTAGACTTGCTGATAGTGAGATGATAAGGGACATCCAGGAAGAATATTACTATTACGTTAGCAGTTGGAATCAGAGGATCGGAGGTCTGGGCAAGATCCCAGTTTGAGAATCCACATGAAAGGTGAAGAGCAGAGGGGTGAGAACTGATGTGCCAAGAGTAAATTAGACCTGCTAAGAGTGGTTGAGTCCTTTGAAAAGGTCATCGGCTTTTCCCTATAGGCATGTATGTGGTGCCTCCTGGCTTCTGAGAGCTGAATCTAGAAAATATACCAATTATAGAAACAGAAAGACCAAGGAGTGGTTAGGATATGTTTAGGAAGAAAGACAGAAGCCAAGGGAGCCATGCTGTTTTGATACAGTTCCACGTTTAATACATTATGTTAATGTTTAATCTGGCTCTTATTGAATTTTAATTCAAACGTGTAAATAATTAAATAAGATAATTATTAAAACAGTATTCTGAGGAACTTCCCTACTCTTGGTTTAGCTTCCACTGCCCAGGTGTTGAGTTTTAATAATTATGTCATTAATAAATAGCAATTTGCTGTTTTTAGCACACAGTGGATATCCTATTAAATCCAAATTAGGATGCTTTATTAAGCACTGTGCACTCCTATGGGGCTGAGAATGCACATACACCACTTGGACCAGGTAACTGCACAGCACATGCAGATCTACAGATCCCTGATGGCTTCCTTGGCTGGCAGTGGAGTTTCCCCTCCCGCCTCTCCTGTCCTGAAGATTGGAGATGCCCATATCTCCTCAGGGCAGTTCTCACAGCATGGACTGCTTCACTGCTAAGGCCTCTTTAGGGACCTTTGCTTTACATAATTAACAGGACAAATCTGGAGCACTCTTAACCTTTCTGGCTTCCAGATCACACGCAGAGACACCAAGGCCTGTGAGAACAGCCTGGTGCATGAATGTCCAACCCAGATCGGAAAGGTTGGAAAGATGCAACCAAGTGGGTGTTGGTTTTGAGAAAAATCCATATTTTCCCAAGGGCCAAGCAAAGCCTAGGCACAGCTGAGTGGTTCAGGTGGGATTCAGGCTGTGGCGAATGTGCGTGGTTAGGACTTCCCTTCTCTCATCCAGACTGAATGGAGAGATGAATGTGTCATGGAGCATGCAGGCAAATTCCTTATTTGGTCTCAAAGGCCCTGCACACTCTGGACGCCACCTCCCTCTGCATGCTCTTCCCACAGCATTCTCCCTTTCGCACCCTGCTGGCCACCTGTCCTCTTCAAATGCCTCAAGCCCACCTTCGACTCAGTCCTTCACACTTGCCTTTCTCCTGCTACTCCCACTGGTTCTGTCTAATTCTTTCAATTTCAGCTCCTCACCGAAGCCTTCCTCAAACCCCCTTTCTACAGGAGAACCCCCAGCCTGCCTGGCTTGCTACATAACTGTCTGCCTCTCCTAAGTACAATGTAAGCTCTGTTGGTGTCCTGTTCATTGAAATGGTCAGCACATCATCATAATGCCTGGCATCGTTTGTGTTCAACAATTTTTTGAGCGAATGAATTACTATGTTCTCTCAAGGCTATATGCAAATGCAAATAAACTGAAATGACTGAATTTCCTCAAGATCTTTAAATTACTCCCAAGGACTGTTAGCGAACATAATGATGTTGATAATTACCATTTATTAAATACCTGCAGTATAACAGGTGTTTGGCTATCATACCTTTATTTTATTTTTCACTGTATGAACCCCACAAATAGATATTCTCTCTAAGGCAGCCAACTGCCCAGGCCTACCTGGAATTGGAGGGTTTCTTGAGACATAAAACTTTCACTGCTGAAACCAAAAGCATTTCAGGCAAACGGGGATGCATTGGTCATCCTAATTATTTCCCACACTTTACAGATGAGGATACTGATACTCAGAGGAGTCAAGGAACTTGTTCAAGGACATACAGCTGAAAATTGCAGTTTTTTATTTTTTGGTTTGTTTTTTTGGAGACAGAGTCTCGCTCTGTTGCCCAGGCTGGAGTGCAGTGGCGCGATCTAGGCTCACTGCAAGCTCTGCCTCCCGGGTTCATGCCGTTCTCCTGCCTCAACCTCCAGAGTAGCTGGGACTACAGGCACCTACCACCACACCCGGCTAATTTTTTTTTTTTTTTTTTTTTTGCATTTTAGTAGAGACAGGGTTTCATCATGTTAGCCAGGATGGTCTCAATCTCCTGACCTCGTGAACCCCCCACCTTGGCCTCCCAAAGTGCTGGGATTACAGGCATGAGCCACTGCAAAGTGTTTTCTTAAATGGAAATAATATGGGTTAGAAAAATAGCAAATGCACATGGAATCATAGGAATATACATGAAGAATAAACAAACACCAATACCTATATATTTGTGGACATGTACACACTGTGCAACTACTATGCATTAGAATCTTTGCAGGGATGAATCTTGAATGCATTACTAGATAATTGTATCCTGTATAAGAATCCTATGGGGCAGCACTATTGTTATTCCAATTGCCAGATGAAGAAACTAAGGATTAGTAGCATTTTAGTAATGTGCTCAAGGTCGCCCAGCTAACAAGTGGTGAATGTGGGACCTAAATGAAGGTCATATCTGATTCCAACTGTGTTTTCATCACACAGAGTTCAGTCCAGTAAAATGCAGATCTCAACCCAGTGGCCCTTGGGTTTTGCTGAATGCACCCACACATAGGAGGTCCTGTTCCTTTCACATATCCACGAGAACATCTGTATGCCTATGGTATAGTGAACAAAGGGAGTACTCCCTATTGCTACCTATACGGTGTTATTATTTGCCACAAGAGTAGATGGGAAGTTTAATAAATATATTTTTGGATCTTCCCACATTTGCAAAATATTTAATCCTCATTCTTCTCCCTCCCTCCCGCCCTCCCTC
>NW_016805314.1:1881046-1904860 GCF_001698545.2 Rhinopithecus bieti | reverse complement strand
CCTCCCTCCCTTCCTTCCTTCCTTCCTTCCTTCCTTCCTTCTTTTCTTCCAAAACATTTGTATGATAGAATTTACATCCAGCATTGTGGGATCCCTAAGGTCTCTTTTAATACAAAAGAACCCTAAGCTTCATATCCGAAGCCGAGGTTTTAAGCCCACACCCCACAGTTACTAGCTGTATAAGTGCATGGTCATCATTTGAGTCTCTGATTATATTCATTATATATCAATACCTATCTTTTCTCCTCAAAATAGACATTCTGTGGATCAGATTAAAATGTTAAAAAATCACTTTTTATACATAAAGCATTACTCAAATGTCATTTCTTAGTGTTACTAAAAATGTGTACCTCTAGAGACCAATATGAAGAGAAATAGAGATTTTTAGTGCAGTAGGGGACTGTTTTGGTTTGGACGTTGGGATGGACAGCACCCCCTGCTGATGTGCTCATGGTTTGAGGACAAACAGCATCTTTAAATGAGGACTCAGGCCCCAGGCTAGGATGTGCTGTGCGACAGGACCCCATTCTTTTGCCAGCAATGCGCTTGCTGCTATGCTTTTCAAGAAGGGAAGGGTCAGATTACAGACATCCAGAATTCCAAATGAGAGCTTGAAAATGTGGAATGCTCCTTACGAGCATAGCCTCGGTGGATTATTATTCTCTTCACCAGACCCCTTTTGTCACTTGTTACATCTCATTCCTTCTCTCTCCCTCGTAGTAAAATCCTTCATGTTTGCTAGAAAATCCTGAAGCCCTGGGAAAAAATCCTAGTGATTTCTTCGGGATTAGTCATAAACCAGTGGTTCTGAAGATTGGAACTTGCTCCTTTCAGGATCAACTGAAATGTGGAAGGAAGTCTTTATGAGCTCTGCCTCTTGACCCAGTTTTAGTCGTTCCTGATGGAGACATACGAGAGTGAAGTCCACACCACTCTTTCCTCATTCCATGCCTCTTGGCTTCAGGGCATAATGGTAAAAATTGAATTTCACAGCAACTACCTATAATCATAAGTGCCCCATTATGTGGGTCACATACAAGAAATTACTAAGAAGTGTCTCTTCATCAATTTTTTAACATGGAAACATAAGGGACATATCGGTGATCATGATGTGGACCTGCCATCCAGACAGAGCCAGCTGTTTCCCAGCTGTGCGTGTTTTCCACGTACGGTGGTGCACGCTTTGGGTTGGGTGTACTTGACTGGCTTTATTGCCCTCCACCGCCAGGCCTCGCTCTTTAGGGACCAGTTCACGAAGGGAGGAGAGATGGGGTGGGAAGAGAAGAAACACGAACACCCATGCTGAGCACTTTGCCGGGTGTTCCACATTTGCTGCTCCCTTGTAAATCCTCACTGGAACTCCTAAGGCGTGATCCCCCACTGCGTAGTCGAGAAACTGAAGCTCGGAGAGGTTACACGACTAATCCAAAACCACCATGCAGAATGTCAGACACATTGCAGATTCTCTAATAAGGTGTCCCTGAAAACTGACAGCCAAAAGGTACGCGAGCCAAAGATCCTCAAAACTTGAAATAATGTCACAACGAGAAAGGAGTCAAGTAATCTAATTCATTACATGATTTCACGAAGAAGAGAACAAAAGTAAAAATATAGGAAATATGACTTTTTAATATCATTCCTCATGGGAGAAAACGAATATTTGTTGAAGACCTAATAAGGGCTTCCCATCTACTCTTCCTTTTAATCCAGGAAACGGAGGTTTTACCCCGCTAATGACGTTCTCAAAGCCACTGAGCCTGAAAGTGGCTGTTCTCAGACCTAAGCTCTTCCTACAGGGATTTGGGATCAAATAAAATATGTAGGTATAATTGAAAGCACTTAGTGAATTACTAATCACTCTGCAAATGAATGCTATTGTGATTGAGATAATTCAGAGTTCAATCAATTCGTGGTAAACAGCATAATTGTTTGCTGTAAAAACCAACCCTGATGTGCTGTCCAGGATTTATTTATAGCGCTTAGCAGTATCTCCTGACATGCCTGGTTTCTTCACATCCATCCTCTCCTCAGAGCCAGGGGCTGGCAAGAGAGTTGTGACACCACTGTCTCTAATTTCTTCTCACCAGGAATTGCTTATTCCTGTAGTTCCCAATAGCCATAGCCTTGCCATATCCTCTGAGGCTCAACCGCAAGGCCTCGTTATGTTGTAGCTTTTGCTCTCTTGGCATCTGGCACCTTCCTGTGACTTTCCCTTCCCAAAGCAAGAATGCAGGTGATGTTCATGAAACTCAAGTGACCAGATACCATAAGCTATGCAATGGTGACTGCCACTTGTGTCATATACCAGACTGCATTAGTTGCTTCTCTCCCCCAGATGGACTTTTTGCACAATCTCCAAAAGATCTTCATAGAAATAGAACAAGACCCCATTCAATCAGGCTCAGAGAACTCATGGGTAGGGGTGCCCCTGGCAGCTCCAGCCTCAGCTAGAGGGACACTCTAGGTATATATACTTCCGTTCTAGTCCTAAGGACTTCAACCTCTGTAATCCCACTGCATTTTCAATAGGGGTCATTTGTCTGCAAAATCAGGAAGATGTTAGCTAACTCTGCTCCTTGGATGCTCTTGCTTCTGTTCAGAAACCCACCTCAGAGAGAGAAAAAACATTTTGCTGTAATAGTCTGTGCCATTACTCTACCCTGGGATGAAGTTTGTATTTCTACATCTTGATATAATACGGGCAAACAAATATGTAAATATGTATGTGTAGGTCATGGTAACCTCTTAGACTCTGAGCCATGATTCTGCTCATGTTCTCCTCTTGCCCTTAAGAGATACTCAGGTAACAATCATTCCTCTCTCCCAGGCTGCCTCACTCAGGTCAGATGGAGGTCAACCAGATAGAGACTAAGCCCCTGTCCCCAGGTGGTCGCTGCTCTCGGCTCTCAGCTCTGCAGAAACCTGCATTTCTGAGCTGTCAATCTGCCGGCTGCCAACAGCGCCAAGCTCACTTACATTCTCAGCTGCCTTCATGGCGTCATTGGCACTTTAATTCTTAATTGCCTAAAAGCACTGGTAGTTATGCACTCAAACACAAGCTATAAAACTGTATGCAGCAGGGAATTATGCTGACTGCAGTAAGAAGGCTGTGGTGAAGTCCTCACCACACCTCACCCCCTGACTGCAGTAAAGTGCAAATAATTCCAGAGATTTTTCTCTTGTTCTCCAAATAACTGGACAGTTGAGTTCAGCAAAGGAGGGTCATTAGCCCTGAGAAGAGTTCCTGCCTCTCTCTAGCGCTAGAGTTCCTGCCTCTCTCTAGTGCTAGAGTCCCAATATTGCTCATGCCAGAATTAAAACCTGAGTTGTTCCTACACTCCTTGTGACCACCGTCTTAGGGAATAACTAGGCTGCTGCGAGGAAGACACATCTCATTATCTGACCTTGAATCTTGAATCCTGGGAGGTGGTCCCACTGCTTTCGAAGGAAACTTATCCATTGATTTTGTGTTCCAAGACCTTATTGCCACTAAACCCTCATAAAGGTTATGGCTGGTGAACAGATCAAGGCGAAGCTCCTTCCCCTCTAGCGTGAGGGGTAGAGACGCAGGTCTGTCTGTTTTAAACTACAAGTTCTCAGTGAGAGCAGCAGCTCTGTTAATCCCCCTGTGAAATGTCACAGTGCTAGAGCGAGTGAGGCAGTGCAGTTGGGGAAAGAGAAAAGTTTCAACATGACTTCTTGTTAATACAAAGCTTGTCAAACACATCACCTAGAAATACCAAATGTCTTTATTAGATTCCTTTATCTCCCCCCGAGATTGGAGGGACGCAACCAGTTGCTTCTCAGTCGAGATGTCATCATCCAGAAACTAATTAAAGGCTACAGAGGAAGCTAGGTCTCTCACACTTGGGAGAACAAAATGCATTAGCAACAGAAGTAAAAAAAAAAATTACAAGTGAACTTTATATCAAAAAGGGCAAGTTGGGAATTTGACAATAACTCTTCTTTCTCTCTCACCAGTTGCCAGCAGGAGAAAGCAGGCCCATCAGGATGTCAATGAATCTTGACACAAGGCCATCTGCTCCCCTGTATCACTCAGGAAGGAATTTCTCCCCTATCTATGGATACAGAGGGGAAGAGGCCACCTGACCACTTACTACGAGAAATGCAATTGTGTGGGTTTTATGCCAGCGTCTTCTCTTGCTATTGAGAACTGTAAAAGATGTATGCCGCTGAACAGCATTCATTTACCTCTGCACATCAAAGCGTCTGGCCACTCAATCCAAAATACATCCAATTACAGAAAAGCATATAGAAGCAGATGTTGTGCCTCAAAACTGACAAAAATTCAGAACCTAAGTCCCTTGGTATGTTTAACCATGTAATAAACCTCCTCCATATGAATTAGGTGAACAACTACACTCTACATACCATGCTTTGCAATCACCAAAAATCTCTACCTGTGTTGTCATGCCTTTCTTAGATTTCTCCTGCTGATGTTTCATGATCTTTTATGTTTCATTAATCATAGCTGTCCACAGAATACAATTTTAAAACCCATGCTTTGTCATTCGAGGCTCTCTCCCATTTAGCACTCTAGCCACACTAGACTGTGACTGTTCTACCAAAGAATTCACTGCCACTTTCCGTACTTCCTGCCTTGGTTCATGATATTTATCTTGTCTTACAAGATGCTTGCTTTTCAGGTCTACATGTCTGAAACGTTGCTTATCATTTAGTCCTAGCTAAACACACCATGCCTTCCATTAGGGTCTCATTACATATTGGCTGGATGGCTGATACTAAATGAGTGAATTAATTCAAAAGTTCAAAAGTTTGCCAACTCTGTCCACCCACAGAATAAATTTTAAAGTATTTATCTTGAGACATTAGGCACTCCTCCTTCCCCACTTACCTTCTACTTTTCTCTCTAATTATGCTTGATAAATATCACACATTGGTGTCTATCTGAATGGATTAATATTCAGTAAGGGCTCTATGCAAATCTGCAGAATATGACCATAGCCAAGAACTCAGACTAGGGAGCCAAGTAGACTCAGGCTCCAATCCTGAATCTACTATCTACTAGCCATAGTTTTTCAAAGTTTTTATGTGGTAAAATATATCTATCATTTATCATTTTGGCCATTTTTAAGTATACAGTTCAGTTGTATTCAGTACATTTATAAGCGCAGGTGCAGTGTCTTACACCTGTAATCTCAGCACATTGGGAGGCTGAGGTGGGAGGATGGCTTGAGCTTAGTAATTTGAGATCACCCTGGGTAACATAGCAACACCACTATCTCTATAAAAAAAAAATTTAAACTTAGCTGTTGGTGCTGGCATGATACTGTAGACCCAGCTACTCAGGAGGCTGGATCACTTTAGCCCAGAAAGTTGAGGCTGCAGTGAGCCAAGATTGCCCCACTGCACCCCAGCAAGGGCAACAGGGCAAGACTTTGTCTCTCAAATAAATAAGTAATAAATAAATGTATAAACAGACATATGTTTAAGAAAGTTATTTAACTTCTCAGTGTCCTTTTTTCAAAATGCAAATAATAACAATACCTAATAGGGTGGTTATGATAAATGGTAATTTAGATGATTTACATAGTACTCAGGACATGTTAAAAGATCAAAAATAGAATTATACACACAAATATGCATTCACCAATCCAACTATTAATAGAATCATTTCCCCCAATCTCTGTGTAACCAAATCCCAGGAGGTACATCTTACTAAATCTAATGCCCAAGTCCCTGTCCTCAATATAATTTAATCTTCCAGCAGTATCTGACCCAGATCTACCCTTCCTTCTTTGGATTGATGCTATCACACTGTCCTTACTCTCTACTGACCTTACTGGCTACTCCTCCTTAATGTCAAACTCTACATGTTGACGTGATCTATTTCATGCCCATCAGCCCTCTTCTTTAACTAAAACTCCCTTCCGTCCCATCTGTGGCTTAACTACTATCATATACCCATGGTTTCCAAATTCATGCCATCAGCCTTAACCTCCCTTTGAGCTTCACTCTCATAGGCCAAAAACTGGATTCAATGCTTTTTATTTTCTTTTTTTCTCTTGGTTTTTATGTGAGCTTCAGGGAGTACATGTGCAGGTTTGTTACATGGGTAAATTGTGAGTTTACATGGGTAAATTTGGTGTGTCAATGATCCAGTAACACCGGTAGTGACCATAGCAACCGATAAGTAGTTTTTCACCCCATATCTTTCTCCCATCCTCCCCCACTCAAGTAGTCAATACAGTCTATTGCTTCCTTCTTTATGTCTATGTGTATTCAATGTGTAGCTCCCACTCATAAGTGGGAACATGCAATATTTGGTGTTCACTTAGGATAATGGCCTGCAGCTCCACCCATGCTACTGGAAAGAACATGATTTGGTTTGTTTTAATGGATGGGTAGTATTCCATGGTGTATGTGTACCACATTTTCTCTATCCAGTCCACCACTGATGGGCACATAGGCTGATTCCATGTCTTTGCTATTGTGAATAGCGCTTCAGTAAACATATAAGTGTATCTATTTTTGGTGAAACAATTTCTTTTCCTTGTGGTATATACCCAGTAATAAGATGGCTGCATTGAAACGTAGTTGTGTTTTAAGTCCTTTGAAAAATTTCCACACTGCTTTCCACAGTGGCTGAACTAATTTACATTCTGACAGAGTAAACCTGTTCCCTTTTCTATACAATTTTGCCAACATTTGTTGTTTTTCAACTTTTTAATAATAGCATTCTGACTGGTGTGAGATGTAAGATGGTATCTCATTGTGGTTTGATTTGCATTTCTCTCACAATTAGCAATCATGAGCATTTTTTCCATATGTTTCTTAACACATGTATGTCTTCTTTTGAGAAATATCTGTTCATGTCCTTCTTCTATTTTTTAATGGGGTTATTTGTTTTTTGCTTGTTGAATTAAATTCCGTTATAGATTCTGGACATTAGATCTTTGATGGATGCATAGTTGGTGAATATTTTCTTCCATTCCATAGGTTGTCAGTTTACTCTGTTGATAATTTATTTTGCTGTGCAGAAGTTTAATTAGGTCTCACTTGTCAATTTGGGGCTTTGTTGCTATTGCTTTTGGGGACTCAGTCCTAAATTATTTGCCAAGGCCAATGTCCAGGAGGATATTTCCTAGGCTTGTTTTCAAGGGTTTTTATAGTTTTAGGTATTACATTTAAGCATTTAATCCATCTTGAGTTAATTTTTGTATATGGTAAAAGAAAGGGGCCCAATTTCAATCTTCTACATAAGGCTAGCCAGTTATCTTGCACCATCTATTGAATAGGGAGTCCCTTTCCCATTGCTTGTCATCGTCAACTTTGTTAAAAGTTAGATGATTGTAGGTGTGAAACTTTATTTCTGAGAGCTCTATCCTGTTCCATTGGTCTATGTGTCTGTTTTTGTAACAGCACATGCTGTTTTGATTACTGTAACCTTGTAGTATAGTTTGAAGTCAAGTAATATAATGCCTCTGGCTTTGTTCTTTTTGCTTAGGATTGCTTTGGCTATATGGGGTCTTTTGTTTGTTTGTGTTTTTTTTTTTTTGGTTCTATATAGATTTTAGTACAGTTTTTTTTTTCTAATTTTGTGAAAAATGATGTTAGTAATTTGATAGGAATTGCATTGAATCTATATATTGCTTTGGGAAGTATGGCCATTTTAACAATATTGATTCTTCCTATCCATGAGCATGGAATATTTTCCCATTTGTTTTTGACTTTTCTGATTTCTTTCAGCAGTGTTTTGTAATTCTCATTGTATAGAATTTTTTAACCTTCTTGGTTAGACATATTCCTAGGTATCTTATTCTTTTTGTGGCTATCATAATTGAGATTGCGTTCTTGATTTGGCTCTCAGCTTGGAAGTTATTGGTGTAGAGAAATGCTATTGATTTCAGCCAGGTGCAGTGGCTCACACCTGTAATCCCAATACTTTAGGAGGCCGAGGTGGACAGATCACTTGAGGTTAGGAGTTTGAGACCAACCTGGCCAACATGGTGAAACTCCATCTCTACTAAGAGTACAAAAATTAGCCAGGCGTGGTGGCACAGGCCTGGAATCCCAGCTACTCAAGAGGCTGAGGCACAAGAATCACTTGAACCTGGGAGGTGGAGGTTGCAGTGAGCTAAGATTACACCACTGTACTGCAGCCTGGGTGAAAGAGTGAGATCCTGATTCAAAAAAAAAGAAGGAAGAAATGATACTGATTTGTGTACATTGATTTTGTATCCTGAAACTCTACTGTAGTCGTTTATCAGTTCTAGGAGCCTTTTGGCAGAGTCTATGGGGTTTTCTAGGTATAGAATAACATCATCTGTGAAGAGAGATAGTTTGACTTCCTATCTTCCTATTTGGATGCCTTTTATCTCTTTCTCTTGACTGACTGCTCTGGCAAGGACTTTCAGTATTATGTTCCGTAGGTCTGGTGAGAGTGGTAATAATTGTCTTGTTGAATTTCTCAAGGGGAATGGTTCCTTTTGTCCGTTCAGTATTATGTTGACTGTAGGTGTGTCATATATGTCTCTTATTATTTTGAGGCATGTTCCTTTGATGCCTAATTTGTTGAGGGGCTTTTAACATGAAAAGATGTTGAATTTTATTAAGAGCCTTTTCAGCATTTATTGAGATGATTATGTTATTTTGGTTTTTAATTCTATTTATTTAGTGAAACACATTTGTTGATTTGCACATGTTGAACCACCCTTGCATCCCAGGAATAAAGCCTACTTCATCATGGTAAATTAACTTTTTGATGTATTGCTGGATTAGGTTTGCTAGTATTTTGCTGAGGATTTTTGTACCTATGTTCATCATGGAAAATAACCTGAAGATTTTGTTGTTGTTGTTGTTTGTTTCATTGTGTCTTTGCCAGCGTTTGGTATCAGAATAATGCTGGCCTCACAGAATGAGTTAGAGAGGAGTGCCTCCTCCTTTATTTTTTGGAATAATTTCAGTATGACTGGTATTGGTTCTTTGTACATCTGGTAAAATTTGACTGTGAATCCATCTGGCCCTGGTCTTTGCTTCATCAGTAGGCTTTTTATTATGGATTCAATTTTGGAACTCATTATTGGTCTGTTCAGGATTTTAATTTCTTCCTGGTTCAAGCTTGGGAGGCTGTAGGTTTCCAGAAATTTATCCATTTCTTCTAGGTTTTTTAGTTTATGTGCGTAGAAGTGTTTGTAATAGTCTCTGAGTAGTTTCTGTATTTCTATGGGGTTGGTTGTAATGTCACCTTTGTCATTTCTGACGGTGTTTGCATCTTCTCTCTTTTCTTATTTAATAATCTTAACTTTTAGTTTTGTTGATCTTTTGTATGGATTTTTTCCACATCTCAATTTTGTTCAGTTACGTTCTGATTTTGGTTATTTCTTTTCTTCTGTTAGCTTTGGGGGTTGGTTTGCTCTTGTTTTACTAGTTCTTTTAGGTATGACATTTGGTTGTTAATTTGAGATCTCTCTAACTTCTTGATGTAAGTTTTTAGCACTATAAACTTTCCTTTTAACTCTGTGTCCCAAATATTCTGCTTTAACCGTGTCACAAATATTCTGATCTATTTTTTTCCATTTGTGTTAGTTTCAAATTTTTTTTTTTGTTTTTTGTTTTTACCTTAATGTTATTCTTTACCCAAAAGTCATCCAGGAGCAGGTTGTTTAACTTTCATACAATTGTATGGTTTTCAGAGATCTTCCTGTTAATAATTTCTTTTTTTATTGCACTGTGGTCTGAGAATGTGGTTGGTGGACTTTGACTTTTTTGAATTTATGGTGACTTGCTTTATGGTTGAGCATGTGGTTGATCTTAGAGTATGTGCCATATGCAGATAAGAAGAAAGTATATTCTGTTGTTGTTCTGTTGTTGTGGAGTGTTCTGTAGATGTTAATTAAATACAACTGGTCAAGTGCCATGTTTAAGTCAGTGTATCTTTGTTAGATATCTGCCTCCAATATCTGTCCAGTGCTGTCAATGGGGTGTTGCAGTCTCCCACTATCATTGTACGTTTATCTAAATATCTTTGTAGATCTCTAAGAAGTTGTTTTGTGAATCTGGATGTTCTGATTTTAGGTTTGTACATATTTAAGATAGTTAAGTTTTCTTGTTGAACTGAGCCCTTTATAATTATGCAATGACTCTCTTTGTCCTTTTTGACCAATTTTGGTTTAAACTCTCTTTTATCTGATATAAGAACAGCAATCTCTACTCTTTTTCATTTTCTGTTGGACTGATACATCTTTCTCTATCCCTTTAGTTTGAGCCTATGGGTGTTGTTACTCATGAGATGTATCTCCTGAAGGCAGCAGACGGTTGTGTCTTGCTTCTTAATCCAACTTGCACACTATGCCTTTTAAGTGGGGCGATTAGCTCATTTATATTCAATGTCAATATTGATATGTGAGGATTTTATCCTGTCATTATGTTGTTAGCTGATTGTTACATATACTTGATTGCATAGTTGCTTTATAATGTCAGTGGGCTACGTACTTAAGTGTGGCAGGTATTATTCTTTCTTTTCCAAGTTTGCCACTCCCTTTAGGAACTCTCATGAAATAGGTCTAGTGGTAACAAATTCCCTTACTGTTTGCTTGTCTGAAAAAGATTTTATTTCTCCTTTGCTTATGAAGTTTAGTTTCACAATATATGAAATTCTCGGTTGGAATTTTTTTAAGGATGCTCAGAATTGGCTCTCAATTTCTTTTGGGCTTGTTTTCTGTTGAAAGTTTCACTGTTAGCCTGATGGGGTTCTATTTGTAAGTGATCTGCCCCTTCTCTTTAGCTTCCTTTAATATTTTTTCTTTCACTTCGACCTTGGAGAGTCTGATGACTATGTGTCTTTTAGATGGTCATCTTGTATAGTATCTCACAGGGGTTCTCTCAATTTCTTGAATTTGCATGTTGACCTCTTTAGCCAGATTGGAAAAACATTTTGGACTATATCCTCAAATATGTTTTCCAAGTTGCTTGTTTTCTCTTCTCTTTCAGGAATGCCAGTGAGTTGGAGGTTTGGTCTCTTTACATAATCCCATATTATTGAAGGTTTTGTTCAATTTTTTAAATTCTTAAAAAAAAAATTTCTGCCTGCATTGATTCAAAGGAGTGATCTTCAAGCTCTGATATTCTTTCCTCAGCTTGATCTATTCTGTTGTTAATGCTTCTAATTGTATTATTAAATTCTTGTAGTAAATTTTTAATTTCCAGAAGTTCAATTTGGTTCTTTCTAAAATGGCTATGTCATCTTTCAACTCTTGGATCATTTTACTGTTTTCCTTGTATTGGGTTTCAACATTCTCTTGTATCTTGTTGATCTTCCAGGCCACTCAGATCCTAAATTTTATTTCTGATATTTTGGTCATTTCCATCTGCTTAAGAACCATTGCTGGGTAGCTAGTGTGATCATTTGGAGGTAAGAAGACACTCTGGGTTTCAGAGTTGCCAGAGTTCTTGTGCTGATTCTTTCTCATGTGAAGGCTGATGTTCCTCTATCCTTTGAAGTTACTGTCTTTGGAGAGAGCTTTGTGGTTTTATGTTCTTTACAGCCCTTGAGGGTTTGACTGTGGGGTACGGCGGGTATAGTCAAATGGCTTCATTTCCAGAGGTGTTCAGAGGGCCAAGGCTTAGCTGCTCACTTCTGGGCAGTGTGCTCTAACCTTGTGGGGCTGAAACTTGGTCTGTGGGTTTGTCCTCTGTCCCCTTGAGGTTGAGAACGGGCTGCACTGGAAGGTGGGAGCGAGGTGCTCCCAGATCACTGGCACTAGCACTTTGTAGAGGGAGCTGAGGTTTGAAAGCACTCTAGCGTGGTGGTAGGGTTGGGTGGCTAAGGTGCTCCCAGACCACCAGCAACAGCACTTCATTGGGTCGTGGCCGCAAGCATAAGCATTCCAAAGTGGCAGTGTGTAGGGGTGGGGGGCTGCATCAATGCTTTTTAGCTTTGTGGACACTGACCTGGTTTTTTCCCCTCTGGTAAATACTACCCAAGTCTATTCTACTCTCACTACATCTGGGGTCTTCCTGTTTTTACTGTTTGCATGGACATTCCATTCTCTGTATCATGTCTAGAGTAATTAAAACAAAACAAAATGACAAAAAAATCAAATAATATCATCCCCTGCTTATAAACCTCCAATGGCATTTGATTGAACTTAGAATTAAATTCAAAGTCCATACCTGTGTCTCCTAGATGCTACATCGCTAACACCTGAAGGAAGTCTCTGACTTTACCTTGGACTATTTTGCACAGAATTCACTTAGTTTCCTGATCTGCTTTCTCTCTCTCTCTCTCTCTCTCTCTCTCTCTCAATCTCTCTCTCTCTTTTTTTTTAAAGATGGATTCTGACTCTGTCACCCAGGCTGGAGTGCAGTGGTACAATCTTGGCTCATTGCAACCTCTGCCTCCCGGGTTCAAGCTATTCTCCTGCCTCAGCCTCCTGAGTAGCTGGGATTATAGCTGCCACCGCAGCCGGCTAATTTTTGTAGTTTTTAGTAGAGATGGGGTTTCATCATGTTGGCCAGGCTGGTCTTGAACTCCTGACCTCACGATCCACTTGTCTCAGCCTCCCAAAGTGCTGGGATTATAAGCGTGAGTCACCGCGCCCAGCCCTTTCTATCTCTTAGATGCCAAGGTTAAGGCCTTCAGGCCCTTACAGTTTCTTTCCTCTCCTGAAATGCTCTCTCTCCAGAGCATCATATGTTTCGTTGTTTATAATTTAGTTCTCATTTCAAATTTCCCCTTCTCACTGCCCTTCCTTGCTATGCTACCTCATATAGCTTCCTGGCCTATCCCATTACCATGCTTTGGTTATTAGTATGGCTCATGACACTCTCTGAAATTCTCATTCAATTTTTTAGTGTCTGATGTCTCTCTCTTCTCATTGGAATGTAACAGCTATGAGAACCAAACCTAATATTGTCCACACTCTGTCCCTTCGACCAAAAATTCCCAGCACACAACAGGGGCTCAAATCATTTTGTTGAATATATGAACTCCCCTGGCCAGAATTAATTTATTCCTTCTTTGCCCTTTGTTCAAACCACTCTGATCGAGCATATCACAGTTTGTCTTAGCAACTATTAGTATATATCATTCCCACAAGACTAGGAGACTCTAGATGGCAGGACCTATAATGTTTTTCTCTCTTCTGTGTGCTTCACCTTTATGGCCCCCAGCATGGAATAGTGTTTCTTGCGAATAGTAGGGGCACCACAAATGATCGTTCATTTGTATGCATATACTGAATCGCACATTTTCTTTCTTGTGGCTCTACAGTACTAAAAGACGTATTTCTGGCAAAGGTTCCCATGGCATAACTATTGACACAGGAGTGATTAAACTGTTGCTGCCACACAAACTCCAAAAGGCACTCAAGTATTGTGTGTGTGTGTGTGCATGCGCGCGTGGTATCTGCTGTGAATCAGTGGGCAAGACAACTATATTTCCTGGTGCACAATTTGCTGCTTGCCATGAAGCTAGAGAAAGTGTCAGCATGCATTTGAGAAGTTCAAGTTCGGTTCCTTCTTCTAAGGCTCTAGAACATGAAATAAAACATTGTCCTGCAGGCAGCTCTTCTTTACTGAGAAGGTTGTGTTGAGTAACACAGAAAAGCTAAACAAAAAACCTGTCACTGGGCAATAAATCAAAAATAGGTCTGTGCTCCTGAAGATAAATCAGCAACTTTAATACTCCTCCCCTGAGCTGGGCATCTTCAAGGAACACAGGACAGGTGTCTCCAAGCTGAAGTATTGGTTAAAAAGCTGTCCTTTAAATTACATTTGGACTATTTCTTTCCCAGCTGGCTGTATTTTTTGTGATCTATCTGGAGGCTTAAAAAGACACACAGAGAAATAAATCTCAGTTCCATTAAGCACACACTATGGACTTGCGTATTTGTTCTTATCTTTGGCCTCTCTTCCTTTCTATCATCCCCCACCCGCCCCCCTTCCCAACACTATCAAACATCAGCACCAGAAAATGTTTACAATTACTCCAGACGCTGATACTAATCTAATTCCCTGTAATTGCTATTCATCATCATGTAGTCCTCCTTTCTTTCTTATTAAGCTCTTATGCTCACATCCCACATATCCTATAACTTCAGATATAAACTCACGTGTGCTCATTTCTAGAGTCAAACTGGTTGGCAGAGGAAATGGCTCCCATGCACACTGTCAGTCAGAGAAGGAGGGTCAGTAGAGGCAGCCCGGGGGGCAGTGCTATAGGTCTAGATTAGATTAGCATCAGTTAATGCACTTGCCTTTGTTTTAAATCAGACTCAGGCCCCTGCTGAGATGAATCAATATTTAATAATTGTGAGATACAGTTATGTGTATATGCAGGGGTCTCCATCCCACCCTCATGGGGAGCTGTTTGCAACAACATTGCACATACAGCATATCATGATGCCTGGTGCTGGTTCCTCTGGAAATTCCTATTTTTATCTGTAGTAACATCCACCTCTAAAATGCATAATAAAGATAATAAGCTAACCCCCAGAAGAGATATGCCTAGACTAAAGTGTTTAGAGAGCGGCGTGAGTTCATTAAGGCAGGCAGTGAAATTTTCCTTTCTGAAGATGTGAGCCGGAAAGGGTGCCCTAGAGTCTGGGAGGAGAAGGAACCTCTTCATTTCTGAAGGTACTTTTCAGGACAGCATTCAAAAGCAAGCCTGGCACGGCCTGGAGGGAGACAAGACACAGGTTTCTGGCCCCTCAGCCAGGCATTTTTCTCAAGTCTTCAGCTTTGTCTCCTATAAAAGGAGGAGTTTGGGTTAGTCAGGGTTCCTCAACCTCAGCACTACTGACATTTGGGGCTGGATGATTCTTCGTTGTGGGGTTGTCCTGTGCATTGCAGGATGTTTTGCAGAATCTCTGGTCTATACCCACTACATGCCAGTAGCATCTTCATGCTAATTTCTTCCCTGACACATGCACACACACACACACACGCACACGCACAGAGTTGTGACAAACTAGGATGTCTCCAGACATTGCCAAATGTTCCCTAGAGGGTGAAGTTGCACTCAGTAGAGCGGCTGGGCTGGCTCATCATTAGAAGGCTTTCTTGTTTTCTGTGATGCTATGTCTCATTTTCCATTTTGGAAGTCTCCACATAGACATGTTAGTCAGAGGGACAGATTGCAATTCTTTGGAAGTTTCTCCTACGTATCACTCTCTTTTTAGTTACCCAATCCATGCTCACTTTCAAAGTGGAGATGTCCATTGTCTTGCTCTGAACCTCACTTCTTAGCCTCAGAAGGTACAGAGGCGCCACGTAACCTATCACACTCCTGTCATAGCTCCAGAGGCAGATGTGGTCTCAGAAACACCTTCTTGCTCTTACAACTGCTCCCCAAAGCCCAGAGATGCTTCAGATCACTCCCCTCTTTTGGACTCCACCTGTGTCTGCTCAGCTCCATTTCACGGCCCCTGCTGGAGGTCGCCAGCAGCAAAGGGTAGCTAGCTGCTGAATGGCTCATTACCCAGGGCAAATCTGTCAGAGGAGCCTCAGCCTGAGCACTGTAATGAATTGGCTAGGAATGAATGCATTAATCTGGGGCTATTAGAGCCTTTTATCAGGCTGCCTAAAATATACTGCCTTTCCCAAGCACACTGAGCAGGCGTTTCACCCTAAAGGGATACGTGGGTGGGGAGCACTATATTGGTGCTAACTAAAACAGAACAGCTAAGAAAAATATGAAGGGGAGTACAGAGAAGCCAGATATGGTGTTGCTGAACATACTTCCAGAGTCTCATCTTGTTTTTTCAGGGCATTCAATCCTTAAAACACATACACATACACACACACACACACACACACACACACACACACACACACACACCATCTGAGCAACTTCCTTTCCAGTGAAAATGAAGAAAAGAGAAGCAAGGCTCTGAAGACATCCTCAAAGTAGCATATTCCCCAAGGAATTGACCAGTGAGATTAGAAAGGGCATGGGTAGCCAGTCTGGCCCTGCTTCTCTGATGTATCCAGTGGAGTCTATTCAACTGAACAGATGTGGATCCCGGCATTCAGATGTAGACAATGTTCTCCTAGACACGGAGTCAAGGGAATGGACATATTCATAGACCGAGGGCTGCCACAAACCCCCCTCTGAAAGCGTGAGCATGGGGGCTCTCCACAGGGAGACATCTAGCGTTGGAGGAAATCATAGGGATTACCACAGCGGGCTCTGAAGCAGTAATGAGATGAGAACTGGACGAAGGGCAAATCTGCAAAAGTCCTATTCCTGGTACATTTTAGGGTCACTGGTTTGACGTCTTAGGGTTTATTTCCTCCATTTATAAAATGGAAATTATTATAACTGCCTTGTCTTACAGCGCCCTTCTGAGAACCAAATAAGACAACCTCCATGAAAGTATTTACATATCATTAAAGAAAAAAGATAAGGAATGGCTGCAATGCCATGACCTGAAAGCCTGAACATTTCAAAACAAAACAAAACATTACAAAATAAAATTTAAAAAAGCAGGCTGTCTAAAGCAGTGGCCACATGGATGATAAGATGGAGTCTCTGTCTGCTGCTGTCATCATGAATTTCAAGTGGCCTGCAGGTTCCTCGGGGAGCTGGGATACCAGTCAAACTAAAAAGAGAAGGCTGCATTAGAGATCCAAGACTGGCTAGGACTTCCTCCAAGGAGATTTGGGCTGCTGGAAAGAAACAAGCCAGTGTATTCATACGGGCTGGCCATCCACTGCCTGCTTCCCTTGGTGGCTGTGTCTCCCAACCATTTTGTCGTCCCCTCATTGTGACTTACACTCCTCATGGGGACAGTACCATAATGAGGTGGAATCAAGTAAAACCTAGGCTCCTGCTGGGAAGTCCCAGTGATGAGAGAGCCACTGCAGTGGCGCAGTGGTGGAGTTCTGGTCACCAGAGGCTCCTGCTGGAGTTCTTCCTTTCTTTCTGTCTTCAGTAAATTTGGAATCAAGAGGGCTTCCCGAAAGCCTGGGATTTATTGATTTCAATCATCCTCTTAACTATCTAAGGCAGAACTCTTTAGATTTGACTTCATTCTTCCCCTAATCCCCCATTTCTAGGGTGGGAAAGCGATGAATAGGCAAGGGCGGCAGTTATTTTTGATTAGGATGAATCAAGCCCAGAGCAGCTGTCTGCTTTGAAGTGCCTTGACCCATTATTTGCCTGAGCACAAAGCAGGGTCAACACTACAGAATCCAAGCCCAAAAATAAAGTGAAAGTAATGGATGCCACCCAGCCCTGCAGCCCCCTTCCTATTCCATCCTGGGCTCTCTCCCAGCTTTCATGAAAGCTATGCTCTTGAGAACTAACTTCCAAGCCTCCTACATGCCAAAGATCTGCAGGCTATTTTTGTGCCTCTGACCAACATATTCTTAAAAAATAATTATATTAAAACTATTAGTAAATGACCAGACACTCTTTTTCCTTATTAATGGAGAGATTTGAGTCATATGCAGCAAAGTTAGCAATACTGAGCCATTTGTTTTGGAGTGGATTACCACGACCCATTTATGTAGCTGTTGGGGAAGGAAGAAAATAACTATTTGTGGTATAACAAAATCATGTGCAATAGGATAATTGGAAGGCATCAAGCTCTAATTTTGGGCATCGCTTCTCATTAGACAAGTACTGGAAAAAGTCTTTGTGTGCATTATAAACGCAGGGTTTATCTCAGAGTGATATTCTGACGGAAGAAAATTTCCTCCCTTAAGAAAGGAAAGTGAGAGAAGAGGCACACATTATGGGGAACAAAAAAGCCATGAAATCTCAAGAAAATGTGTGCATAAATGTCTGTTTGGATATTCGCCTGTGTGTATACACAGAGGCATATGCATTCACACGTATGTACACGTGCACACATACAGGGGGAGTAGAGTGACAGTGATAGAAAGCAAGACACAGAAAGAGATGTTTCCATGTGAAATGTCTTCCAGCAGTGAGGTTTTTGTTTCGTTTTTCACTTTTAAAGTTCTGTTTCTACAGCACTGAGCCTAGATATGACAATTTAGAGAAAGTGGGATATTAACAGATCAAATAGCCTTATAAGGATGCCACTCCATATAAACAATCTCAGCAAAATAATCCAGTGTGCTGTGGCAGAGTACAGTATTAATCTAGATCAAGATAAATTAGAACAACAAAAAAAGGGAGGCTGAAAGCAGAAGGCCTAGCCACACAGTTTCTGAACTGGCACCCCTCTGACACCGTGAAGACGTAGCACAGGTTCACAATGACATGGTACATTCATGGTGCTGTGTGAATCTGACTGAAGGTCAATTGCCTAGAAATGCACATCATTTTTCCCAAAAAACTTTGTGTATCTCATTCTTCATCAAATTCATCTTGTGTAATTACAAATAATCTAAATTTACATTTAGAAGAAAAAAACGAAGCTTTGAGGCTTTATGGCTCAAATCCTAATCTTTCTCTGGTCTTTCCTTCCAGGTCAGAACCATTGAGGGAAGAGCCAGGCTTCAGGCGAATCAGAGGGTTCCACCACCTTTAACTACCAGGACCGGATGATTGGAGGTGGGGGTCTGCAGGAAAGAATTTCCTGTGTCCTGCCTCAAGAAAAAAGAAGCAGCTCTCCACCTTAAGCCAATCTGATCCATTCTAAGTCAGTAGAAAAGTCTTAAAAGAAGCAGCAGCACCCACCTGGGTATGAGATGTAGGAACTGGGGCAGTGCGCTGCCCCCAGCAGCTGTGCCAAGGAAGCACAAAGAGAATGAGCTGAGAGAGGAATCTGCTTGGGAGGCAGCCAGGGACTGTCTGGACCAACTGGATCCCCAGCCTCAGCCCAGGAGAACAGAGCAAAGGAGCAGAGGAAAAAGAGGATCTCTTTTCTCTGCCTTGGGGAGGAGGCAGAAGTGTCAGGGAAAGTTGCCTCTTCTGTGGGTAAACACAGGATATGGAACAGGAAGATCTATGGACACCCCCGTACACTCACTCCTTTCGAAAGAGGCTCTCAAAAAAGGCAGTAAAATGTTGGAAATACAAAATCTTCAGCTCCACTTTCATCATTTCCAGTTTGCGCTTGGCACCAGCCACCATAGAGAAACTCTAACATGATACTGGGAAGACACGGTCGGTCCTTTTTTCTGAAGGATTTTTTCTTGCCACCAGAAACTCTAGATTAGCACGCATCATAGTTATGAGACTCTGGAGCCAAATTTGCAATCACCATTAAGACAAAGAGCCAAAGGACTGTGCATGTCCCAGCAAGGTATTCTAAAACAGAAATCGCTACTGCCTTTAACAACACAGGTGTCATTTGAAAAATCTAACAATGGCCTAAATTTTTATTGAATATTAAGTTCCAGAAACAGGAATGGAAGCACTTTACACTTTATTTTTTTGGAGGTGGTGAGTCTAAAGTGTCTACGACCACGTAGATCTAGAGAAGATATACTTGTCTGGTGCTTTCAAAGAACATGGAGATGTTTCAGACGACACTTGTGTTGTTAAAGGCAGTAGCAATTTCTGTTTTAGAATACCTTGCTGGGACATGCACAGTCCTTTGGCTCTTTGTCTTAATGGTGATTGCAAATTTGGCTCCAGAGTCTCATAACTATGATGCCTGCTAATTTAAGAGTTTCTGGTGGCATGAAAATTCCTTCAGAAAAAAATGACTGACTCTCTTCCTGGTATCGTGCTACAGTTTCTCCATGGTGCCTGGTGCCAAGCACAAACTGGAAAGGATGAAAGCGGAGCTCAAGAGTCCAGGCCCTCAAATGCTGAGCCTGTTAGGTCACTGCCAAATGTGGCCAGTGGGACATGGTTAACTGATCTGGGACAAGTTGGTTGGCATGCCTCTGCAGGTTTCTGGGTCCTTGAGGAGTCATTACAAATGTGTTGATTATTGCAGTCATAGAATAACCATTCCCTGAGCAACTGCTATGTGCTGGTCTTATGTAACAGAGATGGTAGTGGGTAAGACAGGAGCATTAAGTTCAAGCGTGTGGCAGCAGGTGTAGAAGTTGACAATATATGCAACGAGGACTGTACAGCACCATGTGAGATGAAAATATAGAGTGTGACAGGAACACAAAGAGGGTATCAGGGAGGAAAATGCAAAGAAAGGCACCACGTGTTTGGGCCTTACAGAAAATGTGAGTTCCAAGGCAGCAAAGGAGACTGTTCTAGGAAGCAGAAAGCATATGTGAAACCTGTAAGTAACATATTTAAAATGTTGGAAAATGAGTTGGTCTGTGTTCCTGTACTATAAGGTGGGTGGTGGAATTTGATGGTAAAAAGATAATTTGGGGCCCCATTTTAGAGAAGTTTATATGCTTTGTTAAAGAGTTTGGATTTTATTCCATAGGAAATGGGGACCCATCCAAGGATTCTAAGCAGATTTGCTTGGAAAGATAATGCTGGCAGCAGTGCAGGCTGCATACTCAAGAGAGTACTGATTAGAGATAGCTACCAGATTAGTACTGCCATCATTGCTATTTTCACCAACTCAACCCCCACTATTACTTTCCAGCTTTAGTGTCACCTTACCATTATTGTGTGCACACTGCTTGTGGGCATACACAATGCTTTACACCTACAGCCTCAATTTGCAGAGACCCTGTGTGGCAGGCATTATTATTATTCCCCTGATCTTACACATGACACACAGAGAGATTAAATAACATGCCCAGGGTTGCACAATGAGTGAGCGTGATCTGTGGTTTGATACAAATGCAGGTAATCAGACACTGGAGCATGCATCCTTAGCTAGTACATCACTGTTTAAAAATATAAAAGTCCTCTCCAGTCATGACCCATGGCTTCTCTAAGAGTGGAAAGAGCAGAATGGAAAAAAAAGGGAAAGGAATATTTGGTAAATAGAATTGCAAGAGTAGGAACTTAAATAAACACCACTAACAAAACAGGTGTGTTAAAAAGAAGTGAAAGAAAAACTAGCAAATGATGGAGTTTTCTAGCTTGGCTGATATGACGCGTTGGTGGCATGAGTTAACATGGGAAATAATGGTTGAAGACAAGATTTCCTCATGAAATATGGAGTGGGTATTTGCCATTCCTTCAAGCTACTGCCCAGAATCTGAAGCCCCTTCCTCGATTAATAAAAAAAAACAAAAACAAACAAACAAAAAAAACTAGATAGTGTGACTCCATTTTGAAATCTGATAAGACTTCAGACTTGCCTTATAGTATCCTAATAGGTGCAGCATAGGAATGTCACATGGTCTCTGTCTACTGGATGCTCTTGTCAAGGAATTTGCAAATATAGTTAAAAATGCAAAGATACAGAGACAGTTGGAATTCACTCCTGTTGGGATGTTCAGCATTCAGAGGTCTCAGAAGGAACAGAAGAGGCATCAAATGCCAGGGTTTCAATGATGCCAACATCAGGGCCACTATTAAGCTGTAGTGGATGCAATGCCCTGGCAGGACTTCCTGCACTGTAATTTTTCTATGTATTGACCCCCTTCCCATTTTTGAATCAACCCTCTGTCAATTCCATGAGTTATACAACATATTTTCAGTCAACTCCTTGTTTCTGTTAAGTCAACCTGAATCAATCCCCATTGATTGAAACCAAAAACCTAGTTAGGTACCAAGGATAATAAAAACAGTTTGGAATACACTGAGCTCAAGTTGTCTGCAGGACATAAAAGCTAAGAATCTCAGTAGACAACTTGTAACCCTTTGGGAATTCAGAAAAACAATGAGGCAGAGCACAACAGGATGACTGCCTAAAGCATAATCTTCATGCTGATGCCACCACGGAGTAGCATCACCTGGAAAAACACAAAAGGAAGATTCAGGCGTGGAACCCAGGGGAAAGCCAACATGTGTGACTCATGAGAAGGAGGAAGGTGGATGAAGAAAAGAAACTGAGATGGGGTGGGGAGAGTTGGGTGAAAGTCAGGAGGGAGTAGTTTCACGAAAAGTTGGTAAAGAAAGAGTATCATCAGTAAGGAGAGTGGTAGCAACTGCATCAACTATGATGAAAGAGCACTGAAAAAAATGCCATGAGATTTGGCAATAGGCAATTGCTTGTGTCCTTAGCACAATCACTTGTCTTACTTGTATAACTTATTCTGAGATCCTTAAGTTAAATAAATAGCCTAAATTTATTGACTTTACATACACGATGATGAACTCAATTGATCACTTCTTTCCTCTTTAATCTCCCCCCCCCCCTCATTTTTTTTTTTTTCCTGAAGCTTCTTCCAGGAAGGGGTCCATGTTGGCCTGGGGCTGGTAGTAGCAGAATACAGTGGGAAAAAAACCTGATGGGAGAGCCTCACCAGGTTTTAGTTTTTCATTCTCTAAGGCTGGGTGGAGTGGAGGTGGTGAGCTGAACTACCAACTCTGGTGGTAATCTTATTAGATTTATACTGTTTGGAAATTCAGGTCCTTAGATTGATGGAATTTAAACCCAGCTGCCCAGGAACCAAGTTATAGAAAAGTCTGAGAGCTTAAGAAGGTTTGTGGGTTTTTTGTTTGTTTGTTAGGTTGGTTGGTTGGTTTTGTTTTGTGTTTTTAGTTTTCTAGACTTGAAAACCTGTGAGTTTGCAGTTCTAGAACTGAGAGAAGACCAGAGCTACTTGTTTATGGGAAGCCAGTCAGTTGCATAAACATTTCTATCATTTGTCCTTTTCTTTTAAGGATTGAAGTGCCTGTTTCCCCCATTTTCCTTGTTCCTTTGAAGTTGCCTGCTTTACTTCTTGGCTAATCTCTGCCTTTAATAATAATCCATCACTGTTTAGTAGCTTCTTTAAAAGTCATGTTAGACTTAACATGACTGTCAGCTTCTCTCTGCCTTCTGAATGTCTTCACTAATCATCTCCAACATCTCTCTATTGGATTATTTCATCCCCTCTGAGGATGTTCTTATTCTCTTTCATCTTTTCACAAATTATGTAATAATTTATTAGACTGTGAATACACAATACAAAGTGAAATGCAAAGTCCCATACTGAATGAATTGCTTTTCTCTCCATAGACAATCAATCCCTTTTGTACATTTCAAGAGCTTTCAAATGGGGTTCCCATAGGTCTTTAAAGAGATTTAAGAAAGGGTGATGACATTCCAATAATTTTCTGAAAATGTATTAAAAATAACATTACTATTGATAGTGCTACACTATTTTCAAATAAAGAAATCGAGATGTTAAGAAACATGCCAGGATCAAATAGCGAGGTTTTAGAAGAGGCAGTCTGCTCCCAATGTCCACATGCTAAACTGCTATGCTATGCTACCCCTCAGTCAAGGAAATTCCTCATTCTTCTTCAAGTTTTCTTCTTCCCATACCAATCGTGAAGCCCCATGGGTCCCTGCTGGTAAAGATGCATTCCACTTGGTATCTCCTGAATCACCAAGGCTAATTATGTACATTTAGGCCATCCACACTGCTTCCCTGAATTACTGTAATAGAGTAGATCAGCTTCATCCCTCTTCAAACCATCTTCCAAAACGACTTGGAAGGATCTTTGTGGAAATGCAAATCTCATCTGCTTATAACATTTTGAAGTATTCTCTTTCATTTCACAGGATGTAAACTCCTTAACTGGAGGTGTAAAGCAAGGCCCTTCCGGATTGCCCCATTTTATGGCTCTCCCATCTTATCTTTTACCATAATGCACCCAAACTTTCTCTCTGTCTCTGTCTCTCTCTCCACGCACACATACACCAGAGCCTTTGCCTATCCACTTCCATCTTTTAACCATTAATCACTGTAAACTAGATTAGGATCTGTGTCCTGCCCCTCTCTCCCTAGGATTTTCCCTTGTGCATCCACTCAGGTTCTTTGGATTGGCAGACTCTCAATCTTTACATAACCAATTTTCTTTTTTCTTTTTTTTTTTTTTTTTTT
>NW_016805314.1:1876774-1880767 GCF_001698545.2 Rhinopithecus bieti | reverse complement strand
TTTGAGACGGAGTCTCGCTCTGTCGACCAGGCTGGAGTGCAATGGCCGGATCTCAGCTCACTGAAAGCTCCGCCTCCCGGGTTTACGCCATTCTCCTGCCTCAGCCTCCCAAGTAGCTGGGACTACAGGCGCCCGCCACCTCGCCCGGCTAGTTTTTTGTATTTTTTTTAGTAAAGACGGGGTTTCACCGTGTTAGCCAGGATGGTCTCGATCTCCTGACCTCGTGATCCGCCCGTCTCAGCCTCCCAAAGTGCTGGGATTACAGGCTTGAGCCACCGCGCCCAGCTTCTACCAATTTTTCTTAGCCTTTTAAATCTAGACTCATTCCTAGGAGCCTCCTCAAAGCTCCATCCACCTTGGTCAGGTTTGGTTTTGATCCTCTTTTTTGTTTCCTCAGCATCTTGCAGCAGTTCATTGTATTATATTTTAGCAGAGGGTGGAGCTTCCTGAAAACTCTTTGAGAAGAGCAATTCTCTTTTATCTCGAATATCCTGACAGTAGAGAGTGCCTGAAACCATAGCAGGTACTCAGTAAATGAATGCAAAATAAATAAAACCAGGAATAAAAGTAAATCCCGCTTACTTAATTAATGTAATTGTTTGAACTGGATAACTGAAACACCCAAGTTTTTCTTTGTTTTGAATTCATTAATCCAATTGATAAGTTAAATGCTAAATTATATTAACCTACATTTTCATTTAATATTTTACAAACATTTTTGTTCTGAATAAAAAATACTTCCTCTCTTACATAACCTATATCTACACTAATAAAATTCTTATTCTTTTCATTTCATTTTAATTACCTTTATCATGCATTCTTGGGAAACAAATGATGAACATCCTTCCCCACCCCAATTTTAAGATGAGCAAATGATTCACAACCAAGTTGATCCACAAAGATACACAAGACGTCAATTGTCCAGGTCATATTTTATACAGTATTACATTACATTTGAAAAGGCTGTCCATCAAACTAATCATAATTATTTATATTTCACCATTTCCCCAATAAATTTGAGGAATCTTATAATGAAAACACAAAACAAAAGGGTAAACATATAAAATAAAATCCAAGGAAAAAGAAAATACATCTTATGGAAACCATAAATGTCAACATAAATTTTTAGGTTAGGCTGGAAATTTCTTTTTAAGTCTCCTGACAGAAAGGCAAAGTGGGAATTATGTTTACTTATATGGCATTTTGTTGAGTAAGAATGAAGCCTTGTAGTTTTTCTGAATAAAAAGGGAAACAAAATAATTTATATATTATTAAAGTTTATCCTTCCTTCTCTTCTTTGTTGTTCAATCAAGCAATAAGCCCCTCCCAACCATGTGTTTATGTCTGTGACCTAAGGCAAGAGATGAGATCCTGCAGAGGCAGCTTCCCTATCTGTAAGGAGACAGGTTGGACTTCATGTTATCTAAGATGTCTATCAGCTTGTGTTCTATAAATATTTTTAATTTGGGCATCAATGTGGTTATGTATTTTATAATCCAATTTAATGTGAGCAATTCAGCAAAACTCCTGAATTACTCCATTATAATTTTCCATTTATTTTGTCATGTGAGTGAGGAGAAATAAAATTGTGTTGGAATATTTATAATCAACAGTGAGTACTCTGGATTAAGCACAGTACTCTGGATTAAGACTGTGTCTCTGTATTTTAAAAGTTTTGATCCATTGCCTGAAGCAATTGGGAATTAACTAGAGGTTTACCCAGTCAGGACGAATGCATTAGTCATAGTTATACGACAGATGAAGATCCTGATCCTTCCAGTATTTTACCCATGCCCCACTGGGGTTTCATTGCTTTCAACAACAAGATTTTTATTAGCTTTAGGCATTTCATTAGTCTCTTTGGTTCAGTGATCAGGTGTGGAATCACTGAACTCAATTACGGCTTCTTGTTTAGTGTTTTGAAGTCTAGCATTACCAAGAAGTTGCTTGTTAGGAAAAAATCAGTCATCTTCTAAAATATTATGTGTTTCATCTGATTTGTTATGAATTAGTATCTTTATTTTTAGCAAGGTGAAGGTAATAATAATGCATTATAAAGTCATCCACTTGTATCCCATATTCCACTTTGTGGCAAAATAAGTGCAAAACAATGTATTAACATTCCAGTACCCATCAGTTGGAATGTTAAAGCTATTAAATTGGATCATACTGTGGCCAGTGGATTGGAGTGCCACTGCTGAGCTGTAATATTTACTTGTGTAAGGCCAACGGAATCTGAATGAAAGAGAGTTTCTGTCCGTGGTGCTGAAAGCAAATAGTCTCTCACAGGATTTGGTACTGAACAAGTTCAAAGGAACCTCTTATGCGAATCATGCATGTATTGCCATGTTTTTAATAAATCAATTACTTTTTGGCAGCAAAATGTCACAGCATTTAAAAATCTGATAATCACCTTCACTTTGCTGAGCTTTAGACTGTTATAATCCACGCAATCTAGCATTCTCCTGCAATATGTCAAGGAGAAGTTTGAGTAACAAAGTAACAATAAAAACTTTAGGCATGTCAGGTGGCATGGCTCACGCCTGTAACCCCAGCACCTTGGCACTTTGGGAGTCCGAGGTGGCTGGATCACCTGAGGTCAGGAGTTCAAGACCAGCCTGGCCAACATGGTGAAACCCTGTTTCTACTAAAAATACAAAAATTAGCCAGATATGGTAATGGGCCCCTGTAATCCCAGCTACTTGGAAGGCTGAGGCAAGAGAATTGAACCAAGGAGGCAGAGGTTGCAGTGAGCTGAGATGGTGCCACTGCACTCCAGATTGGGTGACAAGAGTGAGACTGTCTAAAAAACAAACAAACAAACAAACAAACAACAACAACAACAAAACCAAAACAAAACAAAAACTTTATGCATGTATACTCAACTAGGATTCACAGAGGCTAAAATCCTTCCTCATCCCCAGAATACTAAGAAATATATGCATATAATAACACATGTCAAGCATAATCTGGGAGAATATCTACACTTGGCGTCCTATTTAGAAATGTACAGAAAATAATCCCTCAAATATTTATTTTTTTGTTGAACACCAGCATATGCCTGATATCTTTTGTTACATGTATAACCTAACTTATACTTTTCAAATGACAAGATGTGACAATATCTTCTACTTGCTATGTTGCAAAAAGGAAAGAAACTGCCTTCAACTTATAAGTGCTTCATCTCCTATTGAGATGAAAAATCTTTCTGAAACAGATTTTCTTTCCTTTTTTTCCTGGAAAGTTGCTTCTATATCCATAACTGACCAAACTTGAGCAAACCCATCTTTTAGAAAAGCCTACTTTTTACCACCTGGCTTTGTGCAAGTAGCCCCACCTGAGGAACTGTACCTGACTACTTGTTCCTCTGGAATTAGGAGCTGTGTGTACTTCCAAAGGACAGATGAATCAGCGTGTCCCTTGCACACAACACTGCTTCTCTTCCACATACAGTCACACTTAACTAACAGGAAAATCGAAATGTGACTTGATCAAACAGAATTATTCCATGGATTAATTTAATGAACCTTTCTTTAGTGTCAAGCATATGTTGGAACCACACTAGATGGTGGTGATTCAGAAATAAAACAAACAAACAAACAAAAAATCTAGCTCCAGTCTTCAAGGGTTACAGTGAGAGTAAAGAGAACAGACATAAGATGGAGAATTACAAAAACATGTAAAGAACGTTGCGGCCATGATACAAATCGGGGCTCTGGAAGTTCAATGGGGAACCCGAGAATTTTCCTGAGATAGAATGAGGTGGGGGTGGGGAACTTCTAAGGGGGGCTGCTCAAGAAGTTGAATAATTTCAGTCTTAAAGAATGAGGTGGAACTTAACAGCCGGGCATGGTAGCAGGCACCTGTAGTCCCAGCTACTCGGGAGGCTGAGGCAGGAGAATGACGTGAACCCGGGAGGCAGAACTTGCAGTGAGTGGAGATCGCACCACTGCACTCCAGCCTGTGTGACAGAGCGAGACTCAGTCTCAAAAA
>NW_016805314.1:1837715-1873467 GCF_001698545.2 Rhinopithecus bieti | reverse complement strand
TAGGATTTTTTAGTCTGAGAATAAAAATGCACAGAATGGCAGAATCTGAATTAAAAGTTCTCAGTTATAGCCTCCCCAACAACTCAGAATCTTCATTTCTGGAAACCTAGAGGAGTTATTCTTCATTTGCCATATAGACTAGGTTCTAGTATACTAAAAATTTACACAAACTTGTTGGGATTTACCAAATTTGGGGGTGCTAATGCTTATGGAGCTGGTGCAGGGTGGAGAGCAGGAGCCAGGGTGTGGACATACATGAGTGATAATGTTGTGGGTGGACCATGAGGTGACAGAGAGACAAGGGCTGGAAAGGATGGGACGACCACTGCAGAACTGAGAGCAGATCACAGCTCAAGTGGAGAGAGCATGCTCTCTCCATCCACACCATCGCTGAGAACCAAGTGCACCCCAAACCTTTAATTAAAAATCCTACATGTACACATTCTGCACTAAATCATTCTCTAGTACCAGTGCTGGGCACTTTTATTACCCACTTTATTTGCAAAGCAGCAGCCTCCCACATTCCAAGACCGAATGCTGCTCAACTCCCTCCAGCAGGCTGCAGGGGGAAAGTGAAGGTCCTTGGTCCCCTGGTTCAGAACAGCCATGCCAGATAAATGTGAAGTCTTGTTACCCAGAAATATTCATCCAAGAAGAGAAGAGGATGTGATTATCGTGAATTCTGCTCCACACTCCTCTTCCTGCCTGACAATAACCTCCCTCTCCAGAGCAACAATAATCTGAACACAAACAGACGTGAAGCATTTCAAAAAGTAATGAACTCTGAGGCGTTGGAGCCAAGGCGATCGTGGTTTAAATGCACGACTCCAGCAACCCCGAGAGGCCATCAATTATACAGCACAGCCGTCGAGGAGGAAAAATAATATTTCAAAGAGCCATTGCCAGAAAGAGAAAGAAAAAGAAGAAAATGCTACAAAAATCACACCATTCAGAGAAAGCATTTCCAAGAGAATGGCTGCACAAAGGGCAGCGGCTCAACCCTGCGGAAGGCAGCCCCCCCCACAAGAGGGATAAAGACGTGACACAGCGATGCCCGTCGTGGTCCGCTCCTCATCCAGCATGCCTGAGTCCACGAAGTCACTGCACTAGCATCAATTCTGTTACCATGGGGGCAGGTAACGAAGTACATTCTTAATTTGCCGATACATTTACAATTTTTTTTAGAGCCTAAAATAATGCATCACATAAGTACAAGGGTTCATTAGTTTATAGAAGCAGTTCACTTCCATGATTTAATTTTATTCTTACAATAAGTCTTTGCAGTAGGGAAAAAGGCATTCACAGATCTATTTTGCAGATGACAGAATTGAGGCCCAGAAAAGTTAAGTGTCCTGTATAAGTTTGGCCAACTACTCCGTGCTCAGTGAGGGCCTAGAATGCAGGATGCCATCACCAAACATTGTTTTGCTAATAAACAGTGTTGAGACTATATCATGAAGTATCATTAAGAAATCAATTTCGTCTTCTAGCAGTTAAGGGCTTTTTCCACTGCTTCCCTCTGTTGAAAGCAGCCTATTAGGGGCCAGATAGGACCAAACAGGTGTATAAGACATGGTCCAAACCTAAAGAGAGTAGAACACACTCTTTGGCTAAAGTGTTCTGAACCAGTTTGTGTTTGTTTTCACATTTTAAGAAAGTAGGAGGTTGGAGACAGTCCAATGTTTAAGAACAAAGTTAATTCCACTTAGGCTGTGATATCTTCAAAAACAACTTCTGTTGGTTATAGAAGAACAAGACAGTGAAAGGAACAGTAGCTCTGCAGCTGGGAGGCCTGACTTCTCATCCTAGCTCCACTCTCCATTCTTGGACACAAGTCACAATCTGTGAACCTCACTCTCTTCACTTAGAACATGGAATGAATAATACTTGCCCTACTTCCTCCACAAGCTGGTTTTCATAATAGACGGGGAAACTGCTTGATCAAGTAGGATGCATACAAATATTACAGATGTAATCACATGAATAACTGTCCCCCTAGAACCCTAGCATCCCTTTGTGGAGAAGAGGAAATACTTAGTTTACTACACATCTGCCAGTATTAGTAAACTAACGAGAATAGTAGCAGCAATGATAATGCTTATTCCTATTGGTATATAGCATTGTGGTTTAAAAACACAAAGACAGTAAATAGAGATGGTTAAAAGCATGACATTCAGAGCCAGTCAGAACAGAGTTCCAGAGACCCACTTCACTGCACACTCATGGACAATCACAGATTATTGAATTCTTCTGGGTTTGATTTATTAGTCATAAAACAGAATTGATAAAGAGATTTAATTTCTCTTGAAGTTAAAATTAGAAATGTGTATAGAGGGCCGGACGCAGTGGCTCAAGCCTGTAATCCCAGCACTTTGGGAGGCCGAGGCGGACGGATCACAAGGTCAGGAGATCGAGACCATCCTGGCTAACACGGTGAAACCCCGTCTCTACTAAAAAAAACAAAAAACTAGCTGGGCGAGGTGGCGGGCGCCTGTAGTCCCAGCAACTCGGGAGGCTGAGGCAGGAGAATGGCGTGAACCTGGGAGGCGGAGCTTGCAGTGAGCTGAGATCTCGCCACTGCACTCCAGCTTGGGCAACAGAGTGAGACTCCGTCTCAAAAAAAAAAAAAAAAAAGAAATGTGTATAGAGGACATAGCCAGCCCCTGGAAAATATATGGAGTGACTATAATAATTATTTGTATTATTACATGTTGTCTCACTTTTTGCAGATTCTCTGCATAAAGACAGTTGGATTGACATGCTGTTATTTCCCGCTCTTCTAGATGTCTAGCATCAAACATTACCTGACCTCACTGCATACTGTGAGGTTTAACTAACGAATTGTGGCCAAGAATCCGTGTGATGTTTAGACACTGAGAGCTATAGGATGACATGTGAGTTGCATGACTTTTTATACTAGTCCTTTGGTATTACAATTGATCCTGCCTGGTTTCCTCCTACATTGATCTGTTCAGAATGCTCCTGACACAAATGCAATTTTCTGTGGCCAGCAATCAAATTCACCAATCACACATGTCAAAAGCGATCGAAACAAGGGGCAGAAGTTGTGCTGTTTCCAGCACAAATGGTCATGTCCAGCATTTCTGACAGCATCAAAAGGGAAAATCAAAATAACTTGAGACAGAAATAGCCTGAAGACCCTGGGTCCTCAACCCATTTTCAATATTCCTATGTGACCTGGAGCCCTCCACTATACACAAATGGGAAATTATATATCTTGTGAGGCTACATGCTGGGGAGAATTGGGAGTTGGCATGAATCATGGTGAGCCTTTTCAATAACTTTTTTGGTTTTTAGTTATTGACATTTCAGTAGATTGTAATAGTCTCCTTCTTTCATAGGCCAAAGTATTTCAAGTGAGGGTGATTTCCAGCCACTGAACACATTTCCCGCAAGTCCTGTCCTTTGAAGAGAAGGCGTGTAGTCCCTGAACACATTTTCAGACCATTTATTGGGCAGAGACATCTCCTTGGCAATGGATATATCCAGAAAACGAGGGAGGTAGATGAGAAGAACCAGATAGGATACAGAGAAGGTTCAAGCAGACCGTCATTGATTTTGACTATGTGGACATTATCAAACATCTCTGTATGAGATCTGTCAATTGGTAATAATGTATTTTTACCAAATTTCTGAATTTGCGGAACCCTGAATAGACATAAATAGCATCATTTATCATATGATCCCTATGCTCACCTCAACAGTAGCTGTTTGGACCAAGAGTGATCCAAACTTAACTCACTTAACTCAATTTGGTCAATTATCTCGAAGACAGTCTGACTTGCTGTTCTGCTATGTGGGATTTGAGGCACCAATGTGGAATCAGTTGACTGCAATCTATCAAGCTGTCTGAATGAGCACCAACGTAGGCCAAGGCCACATGGGAAACGAAGTTAGTGGGGATCAGAGAAACCCTAAGTAAGAGATTGAAAAGACCATCACAGGAGATTTGCCGAAAGAAGCATGAATGAGGAGACTACACAGCCCCAACAAGAGTGGGGCAGAGAGGAGTGGTCAGAGGTATCCCCTGCAGACAGGGCTCATCTGTTTTTCCTGCATTTGTTTCCATAAATTCTGATCTATCTATTCAATACATCTTCTGAACTGTTCTAATGAATTCCTGCAATTCAGATGAGTTTTTAATCATAGCAAAAATTGAATATGCAGAAATAGTGAAGAATCGAAGAGAAAATAGAGGCGTCCCAAGCGTGTGAAAGGACAAAGCAATGGAATGAAGGTTCACGTCTCTCCAGAAGTCACATCGACACCCTAACCTCCAAGATGGTGGTTTTCGGGGGCAGAGCCTTTGCGAGGTGATGAAGTTATGAGGGCAAAGCTTCGATGAACGGGATTAGAGTCCTTATAAAAAAGGCTAGAAAGAGACGCCCCACCACCCTCACCACGTGAGAACACAACAAAAAGGTGTCGTCATCGATAAGTGAGCCCATACCAGGCACCAAATCTGCCAGAACCTTGATCTCGGACTTGTTAGCTTCTCCGATTGTAAGAAATAAATTTCTGTTCTTAATAAGCAACCCTGTCTATGGTATTTTGTTATAGCAGCCTGGGCAGATTAAGACAGGAGATAAAGGATCAGTAGCAGGACATGCAGAGGTGACTGAATGGAAGTCAGCATGCTCACGCTTGTTTGACCTCTGTGAGCTTGTGCTGCCCTGGGGAAAAGTCAGCTAACATCTGAAGAGATAAGTGAAGACACTAGAATCTTTCACACAAGGAAAGATGAAGAACTATAAACATATCCAACAACCAGAATTTACTAAGAAAAATATGCGACATTTAGTGAATGATTCTTGCACCCCAAAATGTATATATTTTGGGTAAAGAGATAATTACAACTTAATGAGCTGAGTACAAAGCTCATTTGTAGGTGATACTTGCAAATGTAGGTGATACTTGCTCTATTTACTTACCGGAAGAAGAGAAGACTTAAGGGCTGAAATGGGCATCTTCAAATACTGCAATCCCCATCATGAGGTCAAGGACTATTTATCACTCATTTTCCTATTCCCAACACCTGCCACAGTACCTGACACAGAATAAGAGTTTAGCAAATATTTGTTAAATTGATAAATTGAATTTTTTTAAAAAAAATCAAATGCTTTCCAATGCTAGGTATTTTGCCTAATTTCAATTCCCACTCACTCACAATAAACTAATGAGTGGTTATATTCAAGCTCCTGTAAATGAGAAAGCTGGAGCTCTGAGAGATTAAATATTAGATTGAAACATATGCAAGTGCCAATATTCAGCCATTTTGACCTATAACTTGTAGACATTTACATAGAGAGTAAGATTCAAAATTCATAGCTCTTAATTAAATGCCAAGGACTTTTTATCACTACAAAAGATTCAGCTTATCCTATATGATATACAGAAGTATATCCGATGTGTATACAGAAGTAACCAAGAGGTGGATGTTAGAGGGATACAGGTGTATATGTGCATCTAATAGAGCTTTTCTAAAGGAAGTAAGATCTAGATTAATAGGTAGATAGTTGCTCATCACTGACAGTGTTCAAATAAATGGTAGATACACCCTAGCCATATACCTATTATAGAGGGAATCAGGCTTTGGAAACGGAATTGGAGGAAGATCTATGATCTGGAATCCCCATGACCTTAAAGAGAATATCTCTTATTCTTTAGAGAACATCTCTAAAAGAATACCATAGGCCTATGGGTATTGGTGACAAGAAGAGTATTGGTAAAAATGAAGGACACAGATTTTTCCACTTTGATGTTCACACTGTTTCTGTCAAATATTTCCCAAGAATCATTTTCCACAGCACCTGATGTGGCTGTCCAGGCTCAGTCAGCACTTGGCCCACAGCATCTGAAGGTTGGCAGCTGCTGGTTTCTGTGGCCCCATAAGCTACCTGTGCTCCCTCTCCATCCCAGAGTGAAGAGCTAATCAAATTCACTATTTTCCTAAACAGAGGCTCTGCTAGGTCCTGGAATAACTTCCTAACACTAGATTTCTGGAGATGCAGGAGCTAATAGGCAAAGATGGGAAAACTGAGGAGAAAGAAAGATGGGATGAACTGAATAGAAAGATGAGATGAACGGAAGTCAGATAGGCACGGCTCTCTGCAAACATCCATGTAGACAGCAACACAGCACAGTCCTGCCAGAGAAACTCCATACATGTCGACTTGCATTTCTTTTCTCATGCTTGTCTGTCACTATTCTGCTTCTTGTCTTTAAAATCACCAACCCTAGCCTCAGCCAATGATAGTGCTAGTGTAAGAAGCTATTCAAAAAGTAAAAACTTGGCCAGGCACAGTGGTTCACACCTGTAATCCCAGCACTTTGGGAGGCCAATGAGGGTGGATCACGAGCTCAGGGATCGAGACCATCCTGGCTAACACGGTGAAACTCCGTCTCTACTAAAAACAAAAACTCAGCCAGGCGTGGAGGTGGGCGCCTGTAGTCTCAGCTACACGGGAGGCTGAGGCAGGAGAATTGCTTGAGGTTGCAGTGAGCTGAGATCCCGCCACTGCACTCCGGCCTGGGTGACAGAGCGAGACTCCATCTCAAAAAAAAAAAAAAAAAAAAAAAGTAAAAAAGTAAAAAAGTAAACCTAGATATCACTCTGGCTAATATGACTGTTTGGGAATGTCTGGATCTCTCAGAAAGACTTCCATAAAGTGTGTGATGCTCCATCCTACAATGGATGGCAACAGCTGATTACTCAACCACTGGCCCTTAGAGAGAAGAGAGAGTAAGAGAAAATAAGAATGAACCAGAGGCCCAAAGTAAGTGGAAATCCAAATGCCTGTGTGATTATAACCTCTGACTCAAATCCTAGGAATATTAGAAACAAAAAGAAGGAGGAAGGGGTGGATGGATAATGAGTTTGATACTATCTGGAGAGCTCTGTGATGTCTGACTCTAAAATCAGTTCTGCACACCATTTGCCTACTCAATAGTTTTGGTGGTGGGAATCCGAAAGTCCTTCCTTGCACTATAACCTGAATCCCAGGGAGCATAAGCCTCTGTGTCTAAGACAAGTGTAAAGTGAAGATCTGCTTGACAGAGGCGCAGCCTTATTTATAGTGCACTGGCAAGGCAAGCTCCTTCTCAACTCCGGGCTCCTCCCTTTCCTACAGGCAGGTTTGTCTCTGGCCCTAAGTTGACTTAAAGATTCCCCAGGAGAGCTGGCCTGAAAATCAGTTCTAAAAGCCAAAAAAAATGAGAAGAGCCAGACTAAAGTATCAGCCCAGAATTTATGCTCTGGACTTAAGGTTTAATAATGCAACAGAAAATCAATATTTAATAAAGCAAATGATGGAGAAAAACACTGCCCGGGAGATGAGGCTGCTGCACCGTTTTCAAACGTCTCAGTCCCAGAGGAGGTTGAGTTGGCAGGATGGATTGGAGGCCAGGCTGACGGGAGAATCTGGCATGCAGACAATTGCAGGACTCATTGATTCCTATTCTGTTATCTTGTGGGCTTTTTGGCCATTTTTATTAAAGGGCTAACACAGAATTACAATGAAAGTGATATGAGATACCTAATAGAGTAGAGGCAAATGGACCAAATCAACCTTTAACCAGCAATCCAGGATTGTCCTTATCCAGGCAAGAAGGCCATCTAGGTTCACAAGCTATTTGGAGAAATGAGAGGAAAAGAATAGGCCTAGGATTTGCCCTCTTTAGATGTATTTCTGCAAGGTAGCATCTGATGAGTTGTAGGGGCCTCACCCATCATCAAATGAAGTGTGGTTCAATAGACATATTTAGCACAAGCAGTGTCTTGCACAGTGGCTTGCTAATAGTAGGAATGCTAATTGTCACCGACTGATTAACGTATCTTGTGAATACTGGGTCCAGGAATGCAAAATTACTTGGGTCCTCTGATGACTACGTGGATCACAAAGCATTTTTGACCTGCAGGAAAACGGAATTTCATTAGCTAGTTCTCTACGCTGCACTCTCTACAGCAATGTAAAGTATTTCCAGTTAGTCGCTTTTCACTGGAAGTTATTCTTCCCTTTGTGGGCAGAACAGGCTTCATCCTATCTGTTTCTTTCTGGTCCGGATATCTGGGTTGTAGTTTGTTTCAGATTCGTATCTGGGTAAGGGGAAGAATAGTTGTTAGACATCTAACAACCTCTACCTGGCCCAGAGAGAGGGTTACACATATCCACCTTGAACAAGCTCATTGTGTTCCCTGTCACTGGAACTATGCATGACTACTATATATAACACAATAAATTATTTTGAGTCATTGTGCCTTTCCTTTGTCTAAGACTCTCGGTGCAGCTAGGACAAAGTACAGACAACTGAAGCCAATATGTTGCTCATAACATAAGAAGCCTCAGGCAAGGTGCGTGACAGCCCTCGCTTGAATGGGAATGAACTCATTTGTAATGGACAGATTGGCTACTCCCATTTGTTTGCTAAAAAACACAAAATGGAGACAGCACAGTGTATTGTTTCTGGTTAATGAGGAAACTTCTTTAGAAATCCTTAATACAACTACAGATTACAAAGAGAGTAGAATTTTGAGAGGGAGGCAAGTCAAGATGAGAGGAACAGAAAACTTGGCATGGTGACTCACACCTGCAGTCCCAGCACCTCAGGCAGCTGAGACAGGAAAATCACTTGAGGAGTTGAAGACCAGCCTAACAAGATCCCATCTCTACAAACAAATAAAAAATGCTTAAAAACAAAAAGAAGAGAAGAACTCAAGCTCCAAAAAATAAAGAACAATGTCAATGTTGCCCATCATCGTACATGCCAGTCATATAACTGGCATACAGCAAGCGCTAAGTTCATTTTTATTGAATGAATGAATAAGATAGAATAGAGTAAAATAGGATAGAATAAAGTGTATTTTTTTTTTTTTTTTGAGGCGGAGTCTCGCTCTGTTGCCCAGGCTGGAGTGCAGTGGCCAGATCTCAGCTCACTGCAAGCTCCGCCTCCTGGGTTCACGCCATTCTCCTGCCTCAGCCTCCGGAGTAGCTGGGACTACAGGCGCCCACCACCTCGCCCGGCTAGTTTTGTATTTTAGTAGAGACGGGGTTTCACCGTGTTAGCCAGGATGGTCTCGATCTCCTGACCTCGTGATCCGCCCGTCTCGGCCTCCCAAAGTGCTGGGATTACAGGCTTGAGCCACCGTGCCTGGCCATAAAGTGTATTTTTTAAAGTAGAATGAAAAAACATGCCACGATGGAAGTGAGAGAAGCCAGCTCAGGTATAACTGCATGAGTGGGAGATGTCCAGGGAGAAATCTTAGCTTGGCCATTGGTTTATCCTCTGAATTCTTCAACATGCCTCTAAAAACACTAAATAGACGACAATGGTCCTCTCACATCTCTTGCTAGTGATGTGCTATGAGACTGTGAGGCAGGCAGGATCCAGAAAGTAGCCATAATGCTAGGAATGATGGTCAGTGCCACATTTAGGTGTATTCCCGAGAGGTGGAACCTTATGACATGTACCAGACTCACTCATCATGAAAGGAGGAACTGTGGAGGAATGGGCCAATTTAGCACAAGCAGCACATTGAACAGTGGCTTGCGCTTAGTAGGAATGCAAATTGCCACTGACTGATTAATGCATCTTGAGAATACTGCGTCCAGGAATGCAAAATTACTTCAGTTCTCTCTAATTACTATGTGGATTGCATAGCATTCTGAGCTGCAGGAAAACGGAATTTCATTACAGAGATCGCTACACTGCACTCTCTAATCCACTCACCCTACTGCATGTGTTGGGGCTTCACTTCCTTTCAAGATTTTGACAAACATTTTGTCTGCATAAGCCTTGTAGTTTAGAACCCTGAAATCCTGGGTGCCAAATAGTGTTGTGATTAATTCATACCCATCTCCAGATTATCGTGGGTGAGGTTTCTGCAACAGACTAATAGATAATGAGGTCTCACTCATAGAGACCATGAGGTGGGCAAGGAGGGCTGACTCACTGCAAAACTGACATAATAGGTCTAGTAAATGACACCTGGAACTAAGTGATTCAAACAGGTTGAGAAAACTAGGTCATGTTCTCTAGAATACATTATATGGCACTTTTGCTGAGCTGCTGTCTGTTCACTTCTGATGGGGATAGTAAAGAAAAGTGCTACAAGATTGTGTCAAAACTACAAGCAGGATACAGCATTAAAAGCCAAGGAAAACTTGGGCCATAAAGGGCTTTAGGTGAAAATTTTCAACACTGAGAGTAATTGATATACCTACTAAATAGCTCAGGGGCTGCCATCAGAGCAAGCTGTAATAATTATTTTATTTATAAAACTCTCGCTTCCTCTCAGGTGCTCAAGGCACTGTACAATAGCACCAAATAAATTAAATTTAAGCATGAAATATTAGGAAAATGCAATGAAATCAACATTTCCAAGGAAACAGGAGAGCCCAAAAAGAAATAAAAGAAGAAAGTCTCTGCAAGAAGCAGCACTTAGCAGAGGGATGCTTTTGAGAAAGGAGAGAGAGCTCAGCCTCTTAGAGAGGGAACAGCTCCACAGTCAGGCTTCATTCAATAGCAGATAAGGGTTCAAGCCCCATCTTTTATTTGGATGATCTTCAGCAAGACTTAAACCCCCCTAAGCCTCAGTTTCCTCACTAAAAGGGTTCATATCACACTCATATCTACTACCTATGATTGCTGGGAGATTTAAATGAGATTCTGTAAGTTAGGCCTAGTACCTGTCACATGGAAAGGACCCAATAAATGTTTGCTCTTATTTTAGTGTGACCATGTGACACAGGATGCACAGTGGAGGACAGAGACTGTAGGAAGGCAATGAGTTAGGTAAATGGGATAAACGGCTGAAGCAAGACCATGACAGCAAAGATGGGGAATCATGAGTGACGGGCATGTATAGCAGCAAATGACTGAACGAGGAGTACTATGGAAAGGGACAAATCAAGGATGACCTCTAGTTCTCTATCTTGAGAACTGGGTTTTACCACTCCAAGGTTGCTGATACAGAAACAAGAGGAATTTGGGGTGGTAAGGGAGGTGGGGCAAGATGATTTGTTTAATTCTGAATACATTGTGCCACTTTTGAAAGGAGATTCCATTAGTTTCCTACAAATGTAGCTTTGCTGGTGTTGGAAATAAAGATATCGCTATCATGGGTAAAAGCACTGCAGGTAAAGTCCTGGGCCTGGGTGGGTCACTGGACAGCACGTAGCCTAAGTGAGAATAACAGAAGACTATGTGTAGGCCAACAGGGGAGGGGGAGCTGAGAATAAAACAGCCAATTAGACAGAGTCCAAGGAGGCAAGGGGAAACTCAGGAAGAGTAGCAGTTGCATGTGCTGAGGGACAATATCCTTAAGAGAGTAAGCTCCAATCTCCATGGCATCTTTGTTGGATGGTATTGAAACCAGTGACGGAGACAATAATGTCTCCTGATGTAAATCACCCCACAGAGAACAGGCCTTGGGAGTTCACAGGGTCAGAGCTGTGCCTGTGAGCAGCATGATGAAGGTCTTCACATCTGCCTTAGTGATGAGATTGAGAAGAACTTGCAGAAGAACATCAAGCATCCCCATTTGTGACAACAAGTTAGAGGAACAACATGGTAATAGATTTAGATGCTGGTTCTACCTCAGCCAGACCAATGGCCAGACATTCCATCAGCAATCATTGCTGAGTTTGCTGATGTCACCTTGTGCAGAGTGCATTTACATAGCACCCATCATCCGCAATGAGTTCATAGTCTAAGAAAGACATGGATTCTTTACTTGTGTACTACTTTTGAAAATCCAAAGTTGGTATTACTGATGATCGCCATCTGAGATCGCCCAGTGAGGCTGATGTTTAACGGATGGTTCTTTCCCCACAGCAAAAACAATCACCATATGCTGGGCTAGATTATGGCACTTTTTTATGGTATCATCTCATGTTATCACCTTACAAGAATCCCGCCAGACAGGATTTATTATATCCTCATTTTACAGATGGAAAAAAAAACAAAGCCAGAGAACACATAAAACCCAAGATTACACAGCGATGTTTCCAACCCAGTTGGTGTTTCAGTCCAAATTCTTACCCACCATATTGTATTTTGTTTCCTCACACACATAAGACAAGATTTGTCTTTCATCATGGGCAAGAGAAGGAGCCCTACAGGAGAGGTGGGAGAGCTCGGATTAGTCCTTGCTACTGCACTTAACCAGCAGCATGGCCTTGGATAAGCCAGCTAACCTCTTCAGTTTCATGTTTTCCCATGTGTAAAATTAGGACAGTGGTTCTCAACATGGGTAAACAACAGAAACATCCAGGAGTTAAAAAAAAAAAAGACACCATGGCCTTACCCCAGTAAACTGAGTCAGAATTTCCGAGGAGGACCTCAATGTTGGTATTGCCTAACAATACCCCAACTATCTGCAACGCGCAGTAGAGCTGAGAATCACCGGCTAGGTGGCCTCCAGGGAGGCTTCTACCTCTAAAACAATTTGAGCCCACGCATGTGCTTGCTATTGGGATACAGTCCTTGGAGTCAGGTTAACCTGATCCTTTGCTTATAAGGGGAAGCGTAGTGTTTGAGGTGGGCTGTGAATTTCTGAATTCAAACTCTGGCTCTGCCACTTACCAATGTGTAACCTTACTTGGGTTACGCAGTCTCCTCATTTCTAAAGGAAGGGAAATGACAGCATCTATCGCACAGGGCTGTTTGACCATTAAATGAGATAGTATGCATAATGAGCTTCGTCTAGTTCCTGACTGCCACATAATCAGGTTTCAATAAGCTATAGATATAAATAGCATTATCATTGCATGATGAAATCTGCCTGCTACTGTTTTCCTACTGTTGTCTCTAAAAGTTCGGCGACATGAGAAGCTATGTTTACAATCTCCCATGGCTAGACCAGTTAGGGGCACCTCAGTCATTGTGCCCCAGGAAAGGACCCCAGCCTGGAGCAGAAGAGGCCTCTGGGCCTAGAGGGGCCAGAGCAGACCCTTGGGACTCAACCCACAATTCTGTCATGTGACTGCTGCACTCTTCCAGAAAATCTCCTTTTCCTGAGATGCTTGCCTCTGGCTGGGCCAGAACAAATCACAGGTAGGGCCTCTCTGCAGATGCTCCTGCCACTGGGCTCCAGGTGGCTGGTGGAGTGGCCGTCACACTTCTGGTGATTGGTACTTTCACAGCTGATCCTTCTCTTAGGGTGGACCAGGGGAGAGTTAGGGAAATCATCAGCCCCTTTGAGGAGCTAGTCTTCCCTTTTCCCTCTGTGGTCTTCACATTCACTCTGGCTAAGTATCACATGTCCATTACACCTAGTGCTCATAGACAGAAACCTCCTCCCCCACACACACTCACACATACTCCACAAACACACACACAAGGTCACATACACCCTCCCAACACACACACTCACATACACACTCCCTACACTAACACACACACTCACACAGGCCCCACAAACACACACGCCCCACACAAACACATACACACACTCACACATGCTCCACAAACACACACACACACGATCACATCCACACTCCTCACAAACACACAGAAGCACTCACATACATACTCCCCGCACAAACACAGACACTCACACATCCACACTCCCCCCACCCACACTTCCCATATACAAACACTCACATACACGCTCTCGACAAAAACACACATGTCCCACAAATACACACATGCCCCACACAAACACATACACACACTCACAGTCCTCCCCACATACCCCCCACACACAATCACATCAACACTCAACACAAACACATGCACACTCTTCACACATACACAAGCACTTACACACTCCCCACACAAACATAAACACACTCACATACACACTCCCCATAAACATACAAACACATACACATTTTCCCCCACATACACACTCACATACCCACTGCCCCGAAACCACAAATACACTCCTATACACAGGCACATCACAGAAGGGACAGAGTATCACACTTACACACTCCCCTCACAAACACACACTCCCAGACCCACGCACTTTCCATTAGGACGTAACATGTTTGGATCTCAAGAAAGAAACCTGAAACCTAGCGTCTTCCTTCCCTGCACTGTGCACGGAGAGAATTTCAACTGGGGTTGGATGTGGGCTCCCCAAGGGAAATGATACATTAGGAGTGAAACTGCAGCTCAATTTCAAGATGTGCTTATTAAGTGAAATAAAAAATAAATAAGTAAAAAGGTGCATCTGATTATCTTATCCTCTCTACAACGGCCATGTGGGCTCTGAGTGTCGGAGGAACCCACGGGGCCCTTGGGTGGAGAAGCAGCCCAGCAGGAAGGGTCGGGGATGGGCAGCTGCGGGAGGAGGGAATGGCAGTCTGGGTGCACAGGCCTGCCCACGGGGAAGAAAGCGGACACTGGGTAAAACATAGGGACGGCGACCGGCAAGGGGGTGCCAGGGGAAGAGGAGAGGAAGCAAAGGAAGTTGGGGGGAAGAAGACTGTGGCAAATGTGAAACTGGAGGGCGCATGAGCACTGGTGCACAGCGCCCAGAACCGAAGGTCAACATGAAGAAGGAGCTGCGAAGCGTGAGAGAATGGGAGGATCTGGTAGGAGCGCGCCTGAGAGTAAAACAGCACACCATGAAAAAGAACAGAAAAAAAGGATGAAGAACGGCGAACAGGCAGAAGATGACAAAAAGAGCATTTTATGGGCGGGAAAAAAAAAAAAAGCTGCTGGAAAGACCAAATGAGAAACAGCCTCCAAGAGCTAGGCGGAAAATAGCAAAGAAGAGAACTGCGTATGGAAAGGGAGAAGGGTGTCCACTATGCTCTTCTGATGCTGCTGATCTTCTAAACAGGGTGCTGCACTCACTCCAGTGGGGGGAATCCGTCAACAACTGAAGCCTCACTGGAGGGGCACCGATGGTGTGAGAACAGGAGCCCAGCTCCTCGTCCCCTCCGCTGGGCAGCCCTGGGCAGGCAGGCAGGGAGGATCCCACAACGCTGTGAACCACGGAGGTCCTTTGGTTTCAGCATTGCTCCAAGATACCCTTTTTTCAAAACAGAAACCGAGGGAGGAATTCTCCTGAATTGGGTCTGCTCTCCCCTAACTTGGCTCCTTTTGCCCTTAAGAAATATCCCTTGGACACAGGAAGGGGATCGTCACACCCCGCGTCCTATGGTGGGGAGGAGGTAGCAGGGAGGGATAGCGTTAGGAGATATACCTAATGTAAATGATGAGTTAATGGGTGCAGCACACCAACATGGCACGTGTATACATATGTGACAAACCTGCACGTTGTGCACATGCGCCCTAGAACTTAAAGTAGAATTGAAAAAAAAAAAAAATATCCCAAAGTCACCGGCAGCGCTTTCCAGGCCCTGGGCCATCTGCTGCAGCTCCCCTCCCGGGTCTCTCCTCTCACCCTCCTCCTTCTCTCACTGCCCACGGGGGATGCCTTTTCCTTCTCCACACAGACCCTGCCCTCATCGGTGCCCCATCCCCACACTTGTCATTTTTTGTACAGAAGGTTTCACCTTCCCGATGCCACCCAGCGGATCCTCCTCAGCTCTCAGCCGGGCAATGCTTCATTTCCAAAGTCCCTGGGCTTCTTTAGGGGCCTCCCCTGGGTGCTGGCACAGCCCCTGGTACTCAGTCCAGCTCTCTCCCTATGTTATAAGAAGTTACTGACTTCTCCAGTCACCCGCCCACATATTATTTCTTTGGGGGTAAGTAGGGCATCTGTGTTCTCCCTGAGTGTAGCATGACGCCTGGCTCATAGTAGACGTTCACGGAATATTTGATGGCTGAAGGAAGGAAGAGAAGATTATTGCTATATATGCATCTTTCTTCAAGCAGGTCCTGGGCTGAAAGGTGAGGCAGGCGTTTCATGTGTTGGTGGGAGAGGGGTGAAGGGCTTGCTTCAGCTCCCCTTCCCTGCCAGGCCATGAGCTTCATGAACCGCTGTGGCCAAGACTGGCCCTCGAGGACACTTCCTGGTGCATTAGCTATCACCTGTGCGACCAGACTGACCAGGCTGACTCAATCACAGGAAGCTTTTTCACACAAAAAATTCATTTGCCATATGAACCCCAGAAAAAGGTACAAAGAATTTGTTGACTATTTTATTGCCAGTCCTACATGGGCCTCATGCTGCCCTGTCCAAAGAGGGCAAAGGAATGGCTGCCACATCTCAGTGTGTATCAGTGAGGGACCAAAGTCAGGTAACTCTTTAGAAAAACAAGGTGGGAGAAGGTGGAATAAGCCTGCGCTGACCCACTTAGGGGAGAAGCTCCTCTTCGTGTCTGGTTCCCATTTTTCATTTGAACAACAGTGCAGCAACAAGCTCAGGGAGATGAAAGCCACACTGTAATTAGAAACCAGGAACACGCCCGCTCACCTATTTGACACACTTCCTACTAATCAGCATGAACCTCATTTAGGATTTGATGTAAGAAATGTTCCCAGTTTGACCTTCAGCTGCCTCTGGCCTTAACTCTCTGGGCTCCAGCCTGTGATTCCCAATCTTACCCCCACGACATTCCCCACCCACGCCTGCACCTGGGCTCTTCAGGTTCGGTGGGTCTGTGGAGTGGTCTCCACTCTTCTTTTTTTTTCTGGAAAGTTCCTCCAGAGATTCCAAGGCAGACAGCCGGAATGAGTGGTCTGACAAACATTCTGTGATATCTCCGGTTTTGGTATCCTCTGAACCTGTTCTCCTTTCTTTAAATAGCTTCTCCTATTTAAAAGGCTCTCTTGGTTCTTTATCCTGTCTTATCCTACCTTATTTCAAGCTTTACCCGTTGTTCACACAAACCTTATCTCCTATTGGTGACATGATTTCATGTCCATAATCCAAAGGCCATATTCCCAGAATTCCAAACAGAAACAAAGTCTGGCACATTTTTTCCCTTATTTGTAAATGTATAAACTTGAAACTTTTACAAAGGTGTAAACTTTAAATTTCATTGAATTACTCCCTTAGCAACTGCACATGGAGAATAAATGTGTCCCTTAGGAACAGGATCATCCAGGAAAACTGGAACCATGTGGCCAAGGGACCCCTCGTGCTCTTCCTGTGTGTGTGCTCTCTGGCCACGGATCGGCTGCTCTAAAACACTGTTTGTCCAGCCCCTCAAGGTAAGAGGGGCATCTCCCGGTCAGGAACACAGGATAATACAACCTCAGCCTTGTTTGCATTCTCTCTCAGTCTCCCTGAAGCAAAACTCCCCTCCAATCCATCCTTCATTCTGATGCCAGAGATCTATCTGAAATACAACTCATTTAATTTCCCTGTTCAACCATTCCTATAATTCCCCATCCCCTCCACAGTGAAATCCACACCTTGAGGGTGGCAGAGATCTGGCCCTCTCCTGCTGTCCAGGCTGTGGGGTGGCCCATCATTCCTGTTTTCTGTCCAGCCCACCGCCTGGAGGGACCCATCTTTGGTCTCTCGGAGTCCTTCCTGCTGTGTGCGTTGTTCCTTCAGTCTACTTCAATTCTCTATCTTGCTAAGAAAACGCATTCTGCAAAACTCGGCTGAATGTCACCTGGTCTGAGACTAGAGGGACCAAAACTTTGACAGAAGTAACAGAGAAGTTCAAGCTCTCACGCCTGAGCAAAGAGAGAGCAAACGCTGAGAAAAAATGATCGGGTCCACTTAATGATGGGCCTTTGTTTTCATTCATTTATTTATTTGACAGACACTTACAGAGTACCCAGTGTGCACCAGACCCTTTTCTAGGCACTTGGAACGCAACAATGAACACTCCAGACCAAGCCCCACCCTCATGGCACGCATGTTCTGGAGGGTGAAACAGGCTACCACTCTCAATGAACACTCCAGACCAAGCCCCACCCTCATGGCACGCATGTTCTGGAGGGTGAAACAGGCTACCACTCTCAATGAACACTCCAGACCAAGCCCCACCCTCATGGCACGCATGTTCTGGAGGGTGAAACAGGCTACCACTCTCAATGAACACTCCAGACCAAGCCCCACCCTCATGGCACGCATGTTCTGGAGGGTGAAACAGGCTACCACTCTCAATGAACACTCCAGACCAAGCCCCACCCTCATGGCACGCATGTTCTGGAGGGTGAAACAGGCTACCACTCTCAATGAACACTCCAGACCAAGCCCCACCCTCATGGCACGCATGTTCTGGAGGGTGAAACAGGCTACCACTCTCAATGAACACTCCAGACCAAGCCCCACCCTCATGGCACGCATGTTCTGGAGGGTGAAACAGGCTACCACTCTCAATGAACACTCCAGACCAAGCCCCACCCTCATGGCACGCATGTTCTGGAGGGTGAAACAGGCTACCACTCTCAATGAACACTCCAGACCAAGCCCCACCCTCATGGCACGCATGTTCTGGAGGGTGAAACAGGCTACCACTCTCAATGAACACTCCAGACCAAGCCCCACCCTCATGGCACGCATGTTCTGGAGGGTGAAACAGGCTACCACTCTCAATGAACACTCCAGACCAAGCCCCACCCTCATGGCACGCATGTTCTGGAGGGTGAAACAGGCTACCACTCTCAATGAACACTCCAGACCAAGCCCCACCCTCATGGCACGCATGTTCTGGAGGGTGAAACAGGCTACCACTCTCCAACACGGAAATATCTGTTATGCCAATAGCTGACTTGTTTTATAAAGAACAAACAAGCAAGGAAGGCGCTAGGGTGTGGTGATGTGGGGTTGGAAGCTCTGTTCTATGCAGGTGGTGAAGAAGGCCTCTGCCCTCAAGTGACCTCGAACAGAGACCTAAGAAGGAGAGCCCCAAGGACACCTGGCATGGGGCACCAGCAGAGGGAGCTTTCAGGCCCGGAAGCCAGGAGGCTGCCTGGGTGTATTACAGGCGTATCAAGAAGCAGTGAAGACGGGGTGAGAAAAAGAGAGTGTGTGCGGAGGGGAGACCAGGGAGACACTGGTGGCCGGACCAAGGAAGACCTTTTAGACCGCAGTAGGCGTGTTAGGACCTGAGGTGAGCCAGGAAGTGACTAAATCAGGAACAACAAAGCCTGCACGGAAATGCTTTCACTGACCGTGGAGAACAGATGATAGGGAATAAGAATGAAAAAAGCAGGCCTGTCAGGTAGAAAGCTGTGGAACACTCCAGACAGAGGTAACAGCAGCTTGGGAGAGGGCAGAAGAGGCAGGACTGGATAAAACTCCAAATTCAGAAAATCTAGCAGGACATGCTGAGGACTGAGGAAGAGTATGGGGAAAGGATAACTGTGAAGATGGACTGCAGCTTTCACATACGCCACTGGAAGAATGCAGTTGCCATTTACCAGATGGCAAGACTCCAGGAGGAGCAGGTAGGTTTAGGGTTGGAGTCAGGGGACGGTCGGGAAAGCAGGCTAGAAAATTCAAGAGATCTATGTTGTACATTTTCAGTTTGAGATGCCTACGAGACACAGAGTGGAGATAAAACACAAATACGAGGCCCCACTCCCAGTTAACAAGAGAATGTTTAGCAATTGTAATCTTCGACTCTGGTCCCACATTCACAAACCAAATCTCACAGCCTAATGTTAGGCAACATCAATGGTTTCCTCTCATTAAAACCATATTTGGCGGAGGTGTCCTTCCTCCCCTGCTTCCATACCCTAGAGCCCCTGGGACAGAAATTTTCAACATCAAAAAGTATCATCTTAGTTTTGAAATGTGGATGACTCCATCTGCTCCTGTAGATACCCCAAGGACAAAAAGCTGATGTCTCATTGCATTTACATGACAAGGGTGCATCTCCAAAGAGATTCTTTTTAAAAAGAAATAATGAAAAGATGAGTGTTACTTCATCTCTCACAGTGACAAAGACTAAATTTGGGGCAGATTTCAAATATCAATTTTTGTTTTTCCTATTTCCAGCCATTAAGGATTCAAAACATTGAAGGCCGGTGTATTTTCTTCCTTTTGCTATAACACATTTCTATAAGTTTAGTGGCTTAACAAACAAGAGAAATTGATTCTTTGATGATTCTGGAGGCTAGATGTCCAAAAATAACTCTCACCACACTGAAACCAGGGTATCAGGAAGGCTGTGATTCCTACAGAGGCTCTGGAGAGACGTCTGCTCCTTGGTTCTCTCGGCTTCTGCCGGCTACGGTCATTCTTTGGCTCGTGGCCACATCGCTGTAACCCTGAGGGTCAGCATCTTCACATCCCTCTGCTCCCGTCTTCACACTGCCTTCTCCTCTGTGTGTGTTCCAATCACATCTCCCTCTGTGTCCCTTTCATAAAGATTTATGTGATTGCATTTAGGGCCCAGGACAATTTCCCAATCTCAAATCTCTAAACTAATCCCATCTGTAAAGACTCTACCATGCAAAGTATAGTTCTGGGTTCCAGGGATTCGAATCTGATATCTTTGTTTTGCCATTATTCAGCCTACTACAACTAGTAATGAAAAAAAAATGAATCGTTTTGTTTAATAATTATAATATAGTAAAAAAAGAAACTTTACTTATCGATTATCCAACAAATGTTCCCTGAGCTCTATTAAATCACAGGCACTAGGGTCAGAATGCACAAGCATACAGGCCCCCTGACCTCAGGAAAACTGACATCATCGGCCAATCACACAGACAAATGCCACATTTTAACTGTGGCAAGAACCAGAAAGAAGGGCAAGGCTCTAGCTCCTGGCAGAGGTAGGAGTGGCAGTGGTTAGCAGATCTGGGAAAGTTCTCTATGGAAATGGCATTTGAGTCAAAGTTGGAAGGATAAATAGGACTGACTGGGTGAAAAGCAAAAGAGAATTCCAGGAAGAGTGAAGGGAATGTTCAAAGGGTCTGTGACCAGAAATAACAAGAAAAAATACGCTAGACTGAAAATAGTGAGGCAGGGCATGGTATGAACCAGTAGCAGAGGTCCCCTGGAGCCTGGCCTCCAGGATTATCAATTCCTTCATAAGGAATTGGCTCTCTTGGCTAAAGAGAAGTCCTGAGGAACCACCAGATCTGGATTTGAAAAGATCACTCAGGCCACAAGTGCAGAAATGAGGGGGAGGGGAGCAAAGTGGGTGTCCAGAACCGCTATTTTCATTCTAAGAGTCAGGAGCTGAAAGGCCGCACTACTCAATTTCAAAAGGCTTTTCTACAGCAAAGCCTGGCTCCCAAGCTTGCAGGCATCGCTTTCAGCCCAGGGACTCTCCGCCAGCTGTGAGAGCTGCTGCCCTTCCACATTCCACCTGCACCCCACCCGCTTTGCACGTCCCCATTGTAGGGACCCCTGTCATCCATCTTTGTATCCATTCCAACCTCAATTTCAGGACTTGACACATGATGGTTTATGTGTGAAAGGGAAAATAATCAAAATTTCTCATCTTTCTTTCTCAGAGTAGGAAGAAATGGCTTGGCCAGCCTAGCCCTCAGAATGAGGAACAGTGTTAGCACACGGGTCCCCTCTGTGAAATCCAGGTTTTAGGATGATAAGAACACCATAAAACATGTCCGAACGAAACTGTGAGAACACAGGAGATGGTGGCAAGAGAGCTGAGGAACAGAACCAGGTCAGAAGGCCGGAAAGCCAGGAGCAATAGAGCTCTGTGGAGGCGGCTGAGGCTGGAGAAACAGGATGCGATCCAGACAGGTTTCTGGGAACAGGGACCCACATCAGCGGCAGGACATGTGTGCATTCCCTGTCTAGAGGATTGCGTCCATAGAAAGAAGACAGAAAAAGACAAATGGATGTAAGCACCTGGAAGCCTTTAGGGCTGGTAGATGATCACAACAATGAGGCGTGCTGCTGAGTAGTCACCTTCTGCTTTAGGGCTGGTAGATGATCACAACAATGAGGGGTGCCCTTCTGCTTCCCTGCACCTACTTGGCGCCTTTCTCCAGATCAAATTATGGGACACAAAAACACTTCTATAAAAGGTATCTGATTGGGAATGTCTAATCTGGAATAACTAAAATAAGGAGATCATTTTTCCAGGTAATTATCAAAATTCAGACTATAACCCAAAACTCTTAAATCCTGAAATTTACTTCTTTCTACTAAGCTATTAAATCCCCAGCGGAGCCAACACCGGGTTCATTGTGCAGACTCCCAATTAATCACAGTAGAAAGCACTACTTGCCAAGTGAAAATCCTCTATTTTGAATTCTTAATCCCCCCACCAGCTGAGTTTACCACAAAGACATGAATATATAATTGAGACATAAAGAAACATGCCACCAAATTAAACTGCCCTGATTTTGCATCAATAAATTCTTTCTCAAATAACATGAAATGAAGATCTCTCAAAAGCAAAGTGTGGTGCTCCAAAAACTCCAGGAGTGAATGCCTCTGCTGAGCCAAGCTCTAGCGGAAGCCAATTAGATTTCATACCAACGTTAGACATTTATTTACCACAGGCGACATTCAACAGGAATATGTCTTAACATATACTCCAAGTGGTGACATCTCAAAGTCTAACTTAGCCTGGAGACATCAGAAACAGGGGGTCTTCTCATTTGTATGGGGACTCTCAGGCAGGAGGCTGCTGAGGACCTGAGGGCTGGGGACTGCTTCCTGCAGCTGTCATGCATCCTCGGCAGCATCCTCACTCTCTCTGCCATGATCATCACCATGACAGCACAAAATCCAGTACCACACCCTCTATTTGCTAGGACACAAAGAGATGCACCTTAACTATACTATGGAAGAAGAATCATTATTACAAATTCAAATGTAAGACATACATTGTAGTGCTTTTGAAAATTGACTTGTTGGTAGAAAAGTCTTTTGCAATCTTTCCCCTTTGTGTCTTAACCATGCAAGGGGCATAGAACCAGTTGGGATTGGATATGTTCTTTCCTTCCAATATATCTCTTTTCTACCCAAGATTTATTGACCTAGGTGTTTGTCATGTTCCTTTCCACTGACAATCTTTTGAGTATTTGTCCATTGTCAAAACAACGTAACATGCACTTCCTTGAGAAAGAGAAGTAGCATTCTAGCAGGACAACAAGAAAAAACAATCCTATTGGAAGCCTATCTGGTTTCACCTGAAACTGAGATGCAGCCTACCTTTCTAGCCATATAGTGAGTGATTTCACCCCAGGAACTCTGCCCTGTGACCACATTAGCGTCCTCACTTTTCCTCCAACACACCATACACATTCAGCCTTCCAAGATTTGGACACATCAGTGCTCCTGTTTGGGATGCCAGATCCCCTAAAAAAAAAACTCCACTGTCCATTCAAGACCCTCATGAAACATAACTTTGCAGTTTTGTCTAATCTTTCAGGTAAATTCAATCACTCTATTTCAGTGTATTCATAGCATTGATATGCTCAAACATCCGAATCCCTGTTACCTTATAAGACAGATACTTGTTAGTATAGTGGTCTCCTCTGCTGGACAGGGCAGGAGCTCTGTATGAATCTTTGTGAGCCCAGGACCTGGCTTCAAAATACTGTTAAATGGAATTCAACAGGATCAGTAGAGTGTCTTCGATCTGACAACAGATGGATGGAAACCTTCCTCATCAACTACTCCCCATGCCCTAAGAAGCACTTTAATTTTATTAAGAAGAGAGGAATGACCAGAATCTTTGGGTCTTTTGAGTATCTAAGAATCTTCTCCTAACAGTCATGGCATCCCAGTCAGCTGCTCTTGATATTGCTGTATACACACTCTGTATGAGGGACCTTCTGAAATCAGGAATACGGTAATGAGGAAAATTCTGGATATATTACAGGATTACCCAGATCTGTAGTGGTGGGTCATGAGACCGTAAAGAGACCTCATCCAACCCTTAATTAAGAAGATTTTCTTCAAGTGCAGCTTGAATAAATCAGCACTCTGATATGGGAATGGGAGTCTAAAGGGATATTTCTTGAAAAAGCTGATTATTCAGGATCTGGTGTTTGTCCTTTCCCCAAAATAAATGACATTTCCCACTTGGAAGCTGCAGAAAGAATCAAGATCCAGAAGGAATCAGAGCCATGTTTCTCAATCCTATGGTGTTAGCATCTGAGGCCGCTCAGAGGCAGCCCAGACTCCCTGGGGAAAAGCACCTGAGGGGTAAGAACTCAGGGGCTGCTTACAGACCTCCCCATGGGAGCCCGAACTGCTTACCTGGAGAGATGTTGCCTGACTTCTGTAAGCGCTTGCTGTAAAACAATAAGGACCATCTAAACTTTCTGCTCCATTCTCTATGAATGGGTGTGAAAGGCTAGACAGGGGACCCTATCTTTATCTACTCTTCCGCAAAAGATGCCAAGTTTTCCGAACTCTGTAGGGAACATGAGGACCCCTTCCTAGCCATACCAAAAGGAAAAGAAAATGCCATTATTAAACGAATATGACTTTTACTCTGGCATTTTGCTGAGATTACTTTAGACTTTACATTTTGCCCTACTTGGCTTAGCAGACAGATAATGCTTCAGATGGGTTTACTGAAATGTGCTCTAGCCTTTCTGTCAACTTTTGTCCCTCTGTTGTCAGTAACTGCTTCAGGAAATTTTAAAACTCACCAGGTAGAACAGAGTTGCCTCGTCTGCATGCTGTCTAGATAGTACACATCAATTTCAGGTAAAATGCCCTACTTCCTTGTCATTCTCCAGGGTGCTTTGAGGAGAGCTCCAATTTTGTAGTGGAATTTAATTTCCTGACTTTTTCAAAGTTCTATCAAATTTAGATACACAGTCTTATGACCAGACCAAATATACATTTTCATCTATTTCTTGAATGGGACTGGAAAAAGAAAGGTCATTTGAAAGCAGTTTGGGATGATAAGTATGCCCCACTATCTGTCACACAGGGCTACTGACATCTGGAGAACACAGATGTTCTCAGAAGGTGACTTCAGTCTATTTAGAATTGGATCATGATGTTTTCCTCTACCATGGCCTCAGCTTGAATGGCAAGTGTTGGTGCAAAGATCTGCAGAGCTCTCTGGGAGCCTTGTCTTGCCGGAAGGGCATGGTGCCTTCTGGGTGACATGTCTGGAGAGACAGAAAGCTTTGCTTTCAAAGTAAGGATTAGGTCACGTTATTTCCTTTGATATTTAGTGTTTCAAATTTCCTTCAGTTCAGATTCAGAGTGCGGAGGGGTCTCTGGGGTGTAGGTATCTGGAAATTAAAAGTTATTATTCCTGTTCTCTGAATCATCATAACAAGCTTTGCTTGACAAGGTCAACTAATTATTCAGGATTGGAAAGAAACAAGGTTGTATATATCAGGTGGGTAAGAGACAGAGTCAGAAACAGGGAGACAATCAAAGGTAAATGAGGGGCTGATGTGGCCATACATCCATTATTTGCAAGTCGCTGCCTGGGCTGGATATCTCCCTAGTCTAGTCCCCTCCTTTCTGGAATTACATTAACACACGAAGTGAACAGAATGTCCTGGCTTCTTTCCCTCATTCCTGCCCTATTCCACAGACATTTGTGTTTCCCTTCTTTACCTGAGCTTTGGAGCTGTTCAACTCCAAAGGCAGGTAATTAACTATCAAACAATAGCAGGGATTTTCAGATTAATTCTGCCCAATGAGAAATAGGAAAACTCATTTTACCAAACAAAAGGGAGGGGCTGATTAGATACTCCGGTGACAAAAGAGAAACCTAGATAGGGCCTGGAAAACCGATAAAGAGGCTAAAAGCTTTTTAAAATTTTTTTATTACACTAATATCCCTGTTTTTATAAGCACTGTATTCTACTGTTCTCTGTCATGCAAATGTGTCTCTAAGTGAGAGTGAAGTCCTGCAGGTACACCAGTCAAAACTGAGAAGTCAGCTTTCCATGCTTGGATACGGAGGACCTTTCTTAACACTCTGCGCACAACCATGGCACACTTTTGCTCTACCACCATTCACAGATGGGGCCTTTGAGACGTCTTCTCAAGCTGTCCTTAATTAGGCAAACAATTCATTCCCACTGAGTGTTTTATCCACTCTGTGTTTTCCAAGATGTAACCTTGTCCAAGGGAACAATGGAGATAGCAGTATGGCTTTTTCAGATGTACAGGATGCTTGGTGTGGTAACAGGAGTAAGAGGGTGAGAGGAATAAAATATTCAGCTAGACTCCAGAGAGAATCACTTATTAATTACATTTATTAAGCAGAAAACCCTAAGGTCAAAGAGATGGAAATCATTAGACCTAAATGCTAATATATTTTAGATGAATTTACCCAACTCTGGACAAGAAGATTATGTTCTGGACATGCAAATCCACTGGTGGTATTTCTTACATTTCACATTTGAAGGGAGTATTCAAGGCATCTCAAAGTCTAGAGGTCCAGGTATCTGAACTCATTCCTCTCTGCTGATGAATCAGTTTTGCCATGTGATCTTTAGACACGTTAGTATTCATCTCCCCTGAGCTCACAGGTAGAAATCTCAGTGTCCTGGTGGAGTCATCACCCCCATGCTCACACTTAACCAACCCTTGAACTCCGCCTACTCTCCTACAGGTACATCCTTGGACTCCAGACTCTTCTCTGTCTAAGCTAACCTAGGAACTCCATTACTCCACCTTTTTAAACAATTGAAGCTAACCTGGGAACTCCATTACTCCATCTTTTCAACAATGCTCTCTTGTTTTAAAAGAGCATCATCTTTTTAAAAATTTCCATCCTCTTTCAAAAATTTCACTCTCCTTTCTACAATATACCTAGCCCGTCGAGCCATGGAAAGCCATTCTAGTTTTAACACCTGCTGATTCATAATGCTAACCCTTTATAGCACCACCCAAGAGAGCTTTTTACAATGGAAGTTCCCATAAATGGTCTCTCTCTGCACTGTTCAACACAGGAGTGCAGTAGTTTGGGTGTTTGTTCCTATAGATCTCATGTTGAAAGCTGATGCCAAAATTGGAGGTGGGGGCCTAATGGGAGATGTCTGGCCATGGGGATGGAGTATAAATAGATAAATGCAGGTTAGTGGGGCAAGTGAGTTCTTGCTTTATAAGCTTCCTCGAAAGCTGGTGGTAAAAAGGAGCCTGGCACCGTCCCTGCTCTCTCTGGCTTTTTCTCTCACCATTGCTATCTCCGCACTTACTGGGTCCCCTTCACCACATGCCACGAATAGAAGCAGTCTGAGGCCCTCTCCAGATGCAAATGCTGGTGCCAAGCTTCTTGTACAGGCTGCACAATCATGAGCCAAATAAACCTCTTGTGTGTGTGTGTGTGTGTGTGTGTGTGTGTGTGTGTGTGTGTGTGAATTACCAGCCTCAGGCATTCCTTTACAGTCATGCAAAATGAACTAACGCAAGGGAACAGCAGTCCTGCTTGACTACGTAAGCACTTCAGTGTGGCTAGTGCGACTGAAGAAGTACATCTTAAATGTTATTTGGTTGTAGCTAATTTAAATTTAATTTTAAATAGCCACCCTGGCAAGTAGCTACTTAGCTCAGTTCTCTTGTCTCCCCCTTTCTGCTGCCTTCCCCTCCATCTCCCTCCCACACTGGTTTCAGGGTCACCCTCCTCCCCAAGGATGGGCTTTGCTCCTAGCTTGCCCCAGAGACTTGCCCCATGTGGCCGCCTTGGCATGACTGTCTGCAAGAACTAACCATATCAGATCAGGACCACAGGGGAAGAAAATCCAGTACAGAGAACTAGTGGGTGGATGGGATATTTGACAGCAAGGGGAAAGACACACCCCAGCCCTGCAGCAGCCTGCGCAATGCTGTGAGATGCCATTACCTTCCTTCTGTGTGGGTTTATTCAGCTATGAAGCTGACTTCATATACATAAATACACACACTCACGGGCAGAATATCAATTTAGCTCCTTTTTGTTGTTGCTGTTTCTATTTCTTTTTTTAAAGGATCATAATACCATTTTGAAAACCTAATATGCCCAACTTTTATTCCAAAAGCATTGCGCTCGGGGCTGAACAGCACCTTCACATCCAGATAGTCAGCTTCTGCCGGGGGAATTAGGGTTTATGTTCAGTATAATAAACGATCCCAAGATAAATATATTTCTTTCCTTTCTATTTTTTTTTTTTTTTTTTTTTTTGTAATCCAGGATGGTGGTGCATCCTCTTTCCAATACAGAAACACAAGAGTCTGGCTCTATTTCGTTTGTCTGATTGCTTTGAAGAGGGGGTCAGTTCGGCTCTGAAAAAACTATGGTCCTCTATTCATTAAAGTGTCGATAATACTCAGTCCAGGCATATCGACGGCGGATTAGCTTGGGCTGAGTCTGTGTACAAGACCAATGCCTTTTTTTAACCCAGCTTGTTTCCAGATCAATACACCCATCAGCATTCGAAAATTAGCCCAAGATGAGATTCCAATACTTGAGGTGGTGTGTCATGCGAAGAGGGCACCCAGCCAAGTCACAGATGTAAACACCTAGCCGGGGATTAGACATTTTCCATTAGCCTGGACGTGAGTGAAGACTGATGCAGACTCCATCTTCTTACCCCCTCCCATCATCTCACCCCCACAGACACCCAGCCGTCTCTCTGGGAGTCCATATAAGATCGCCTGGCTCTAATTCTAGCCATTTGCTTGGATAAGCATTTATTAAATGTTCACTTTGTATAAGGCATTATGGCAGGTGCTCAGGGCAGGGGTGTGGGGGTGTGCATGAGTGGGGTGGCTGAACAAAGAAAATGACAAAATATGATCCTGTTTTCAAGGAGGCATTAGCACTTTTCACAATTCCTTCCATTTTCCAGTTCCACAAGGCCCTGCTTCCTAAAGCAAATGTCTAATAGTTCCTAGTTCCCAGTCTCTCATTGTCAATGCTAGGCATTCTTTTCAAACACTAAGGGTGCAGGGGTTGGGGCAGGACAGGAGAGGGGCTGAGCAATGGCTTCCAAAGCACCACCTGGTGGAGTATGCAGATGGTGGCACTGCGGCATTCACCAGCCCTCCCCGCAGGGTGCAGATTCTCGAGAATTTTTGGTCTCCCTATCCGCAATAAAAAATGTATTTTATATTTAAAATGTACACAAACCGAAACAAAATCTCACATGGCAATACCTACTCCACTCTTTGTAATACACGCTGATAACTTCTATGCAATTCTATTTTCTTTAAAATGCTGTTTGCATGCATCAGTTCAAAAAGTATTCATTTATAGAGTCACTTTTTAAAGAGCCATTATAATTTCGTTTGGGTAAGAAAGAGTAAGCAAAATATAATAAAAACTTGGCAGGACCAAACTTGGGCCACAGCGTGAGGGATTCCCATGTCCCCTGGCATACACTCTGCCCAGAGCCAGGTCCAGTATCGCCTTGTTCTCGTGTGTCCTCCTCTCAGTCCTGCTCACCCTGCGTCACTCAACAGTGCTGATCATGACCCAAGTTCCGCCTTCCCCTACTGTCAAACAGCGGGCCTCCCCTTCCTTCTTCCAGCTCACTTCAGTTCTTCTTTCACAAGCCGCCTTCCTTCCTATTCTGTCTCTAACCTATCATCCCATAGCTCTTTACCCTTTTCTTGAACACACCGATAAGGGGACTGGTGGAAGGAACCCCTAGGGGAGGAGTGTGTCGCCCTGGAGTTGCACATCCATGTGAAGGGGCCCCGGGATCAGCCTGGGAAAGGGCCCCAGCACTGGGTCTGGCATGCCACTGCTCAGGGACTACACTGCTGACATCACAAAATAAGATATCTGGCCCACTGTAAAAGATGCTAAAAATATATAAAAATTACAAGAGTCCTAAAAAAGAAGAAAAGAAAAGAAAAGAAAACTCAACAGCTGAAATAGTACTTGGATGTGCCAGGTCCTCTTCTAAGTGTTTTCTATGTCAGTACATGTACAATTCAATCCGCACACTGACCCCCTTTACAGAGAGAGAACCCCGAGACACAGTAATCACTTAAGGTCTCACAGCCAGCAAGTGGCCAAGTGTGATGCCAGCTCTTGCTCACTAACTAGGAATCCTTCAACCAGGTTAAGTGGTGCCTGAATGCCCCAGGACTGGTTCTGCCTGGGAATGGAGATGAGCTCCATTCCCAGGGTCTGAGAGAGTAGAACCAACACACATATTCTCTCTCTCTCTCTCTCTCACACACACACACAAACATACAAGGCCTCACGAGCCAGGAGCCAGGGGAGGAGAAGAAGGCCAGGAGAGTTGGGATGGAATCAAAACAGGGAGAATCAGACACCAGTATTACAGGGGAGAAATGGCATCCAAAACCCCTGGCTGGGAGATGAGAGGAGGTGCAAGGGAGCCGGAAACAAGCAGGTATTTGTGCATCCTGGTTGGCTCTGCTTCCTTTCAAGGCTGGAGGGGGGCATGGCATACTTGTACTTTCAAAAGTGCATTAAAAGTCTGGTTTTAAACATAACACAATCTTGGAATTGGATGAAATCTGAAAAAAAAAAACCACTAAAACTTAGGGGAGAAAAAAGTCAAGAAAAGCAATAATTAAAAGATAATTTCCGGAGAAAATATATTATTGGAACAAAAATGACAAAAAAAAAAAAATTCCTAGTTCAACTCAATGAAAATGACTGGAAAATTTAGCTTCTAACTGCAAAATGACAACCAGAAATGTGCCCTGGACCCTAGATGCATAGAACAAGGAGAACTCATCTCTGCTGAGGATCAGAGAAAAAACCCTTACCTGAAGGCTTTCCAGGCTGGCCAGCCCGATCTCCCCGCCAAGCCCCGCTGACCTACCTTGCACAATGAGGTGGACCCTAGAGGTCTTTGGGTGGTTGTCTGTCTGCACCGAGCAGGTGTACGGGCCCTCGTCATACACATCCACGTTCTGGATCTCAATGCTGTACTGTGTTTGGGTGTTGCTCAGGAGGACCACGCGCGGATCCAGGCACCACTTGTCATTCCCAGCATAGAGGATGGTGCTGCGGTTCAGCCAGGCCACCCGGGTGACCCGGTTGTCAATAGTGCACCTGAAGGGAAGACCAGACAGGTACGTCAAGGGACTGAGAGATGACAGCAGCCATCAGAAGTGGGTCCTCATGGCAAGGCTAGAATATCTTGTCTTTCTCCCTTCCCCCAACACATACATTTCCTTTGTCAGGGGTGGACATTTCTGGAACACAGCAAAGGCCTTATGAGATTATAGCCTCAGAATGCTGCTCAGTGCTTTTCAAACCACTTGAGCACAGAACCACTTCAAATATGATCTCAGTTATAACCTAGAGGTATCTTGCATGCCCAGGATGGCTGAATACTTCGAATACTACCAGTTCTCCCTTTGCTCAAGGATTTGGGTGATGATAATCCTTCACATTTATGTCTAGGTATTTAGGGTGCACTACAGCATTCAATACTTACGATAACCCTATGAAGAATATTTTAGTGGAAAAAGCTTAGAAGGGCAGAGAAACTAAACTAGTTGTCCAAGTCACACAATAAATGTGTGTTAGATCAGAGACCCAGGTTTTAACGACTAAACATCATTCCTCTCATCTCAGAATAGCAAATTCCCACAGAAGGCTTCTGCAGTCAAAACTAAATACAGACCACCACTATTGCTATTCATCTTCATTATACCCAGGGGCAGAAATGTTCGGTTACTGCTAGACTAAAGCCACTTTCCAAAATCTCAGAACTGTCTGCACATATAAAAATAGATTTTCTTTCTTTTATTTTTGCATCTGGAGTCCTCGAATTGTGGAAGCTCCCTTCTCTTTTCTACACTTTTAAATTTCCCAGCAACTCTCGCCAAGTCCTCATCATGTCTTTCTGTCTGTATTCATTTCCCTCTCTTACTACACCAAGTCTGTTCCATGGCCTTAGGCTAAATTTACAAACACAGTGTCCTGATCCTGACTATAATGCTGGAAATAACCATGCGGCATAGGGTGTATAATGATGCCTCAAATGTATACCTTATTTTGCAGTGTACAAAGCACTTTTACAGCTCAACGTCTCCTTTGATTTTTTTGCAACAAATTTCTGAGTTTGACACTGTTACCCATTCTCTGCTTTAAAGATCAGGACTCTAGGGTTCTGAATAGCCTGATGACTTGTCCAAGCAATGAGGCTAAAAGTATAGAAGTCAGACCTCTCAGCCAAGTCTTCTAATTCCTGGTCCTGTGTGAGACTCATAAGGTGCAAAGGTGAATTTTTCATTGGGGATAGGTGATGGCTTCTATTGGATTCTCAAAATGGTTTGTGACCATAAAAACTCTAACAACTGCTATTGTACACACCTGCTTCTTCAGGAGACCCCTGTCCCCATGATAAATCCTGTACTGTGCATCCTTTTTGCTTTGCTTATGTAAATGTCTCAACATTATGGAAGGATCACTTAGGTGTAGATGGATAGTTTGCTGAGAGCTCTTGTGGAAAATACTGCTCAAAAAGAAACATCTTGGCATAGGTGTCCAATAAGGTTTTTGCAGCTTATTGCATTTTCTGGCAATGCAGATGAGATCGGGCCCTCTCTGGCACCATTCTGATACAGCGTGGAAACGAGTGAAGGCCTACCTCGGAGAAGGTCGGGGGACTATCTCTCAAAGTGCACATGGACTACTTATATTAGAATCACAGGAGAGGTTTATTACAGATTCTTACTCTCACCCCCATTCCACTGATTCAGAAAATCTGGGAATTTATAACAACATCTCAGTTGGGTCATACACACACTAATGTTTCAAAACCACTAATATGGAGCAGTGTGTCTAGGACAACTTATATCATTTGTAGGGCCCAGTGCAAAATAAGAACACAGAGTATTTTGTTCCAGCATGAATAAGGATTTCAAGGTGGTGATAACAGATTTCTATGGAAATAAACAAAGTTGTGAAGCCAACTCTGCATGTTTCTCAAGCTTTACTGTGCACATTAGCCCCTGGGGATTTGGCTGAAGTGCAGATGCTGATTCAGTAGGTATGAGGTAGCGTCTGGGATTAGGCATTTTTAGTAAGCTCCCAGGTGATGCCCATGCTGACGGCCCCTGGTCATTCCTTAAGTCACATCTAGAAGGTCATATCTAGACATGAGCTTTATGCACATTGGGGTTTGAGAAGCACTGAGCTAGCACCACACTACACAAAAGTGTGGCTAGCAAACCAGCAACATCGGCATCATTTGGGTGGGAGCTCATCAGAAATGCAGAATCTCAGGCCTCCTCTCAGAGATCACAAATTTGAATCTGCATTTTAATAAGATGTCCAGGTAACTTGAATGCACATGAGGTTTGAACTGGTCAAGAGTATGCGCCAAGCCTTTACTGGGGCTTTGACGAGAATATCCAGAATGGACTCTGAGGGGGAACAAGAAGGAGAAAAGTGCAGTCAATGGAGGGTGCACCTGATGTTGTACCTTCCCTTATGCTCCTTGCAGACCCCATGACTGTCATCTGGTACTGCCTTGTCTGAAACATGAATTTGGAACGGCACAGGTTTGAAATCTCTCAAGAACTAAAACACACTTTGCAGCTTGCTTTGCTACTAATGTATCTAGGATAGCTTATATTAATAACCTGAAGGGTGGCCACTGCTCTGACCTTCACTTGGGTCCAAGCAGGAAACTGGATGAATTCACAATCACGGTCAATGTTAATTGACTACAGGAGCCCATTATATGCACTATTTGATCATCTCACCAACTTGGTTGGGTTCACTTATTGCCAGTTGACAGACAAAATTAGCTGAGGCTGAGAAACATTAGCCATATTGACTGAAACCATGCTGATATTAAACTGCAGAACCAGGATTCATGCCGGTTTTTGTTTTGTTTTGTTTTCCAAATTTAGTGTTCTTATAGGGCCTCCCAAAAGAACACCTACATCAGTTCTTCTCAAATTCACCGTGCATCAGTATCGCCTGAAAGATCTGATTAAAAAGAGATTCCTGGGACCTTACTCCATGGGTTCTGATTCAGTAAGCCCAGGCAGGGCCTGGGAGGCTGCATTTCTGACAAAATTCCAAGTGCTTCTGACGCTGAAGAGCTCGCCGAGAACCTCTAACTTAGAGGTGTGTTTCCTGGCAAAATGAGAGTCACAGAGTGAACAGGCACTAGGAAAACCCCCTGGTATGAAACAATTTTCCAATACTTTACAGGATAGAACTTTCCCATAACCCATATGTTCCGGGGAACCAGAAGCAGAGTCCTTTTTTTTCTTCCCCAGGAGCTGAAATCTGACAAGTACCAGGTGAGTGGCCACAGTGCAGGAAACGCTGACTGACAAACACTAAACCGCTTGAATAACTATTTTTGATGCCCACAACAGGGATCTCACAACCTCCCAATGAACACAAGAGGACGGTCCTGGGCTTCCTTGTGAGCACTGAATTACTGAAAATTGACAGAAATGGAAGCCGTCCCCCAACACTGCACTGCACTACAGGGCCAGAGAGGTTCGTCTGCAGGTGCACCACCACTCAGAACGCAGCCAATTTCCAGCATGGTTTTGCGGCCACTGTGATAGACTACTCTGAGAAGTTGGCACAGTTCCAGCTGCGGTTCTGAGCACATCCAAGGTCATGTTTAGATGTCCAAACTGTCACCGCTGGGTATCAGTCTTGCTGACTCCCCATGGAACGAACGCCGGCTTCTGCAGAGATGGATCACAAAGGTGCCTTGGCGGCCAACTCTGTCACCTCCTCACACCTGCCCCCATCTGTCTGTCTCATTTATCCAGTCTCCTCAACAATGCAGAGGACACATTGCTCCTAGGTTAAAAAAAGAAAAGTGAAAATGAGCGTAATTGCTCTCTCAGCCACAGAGGAGGCGCTGGAGGTGGGAAATTCAGACAACAAGTTCTCTCTTTTCAGAGACAGCCCTCAACATAGTCCTTCTACAAAACTGCTCCTGAAACATGCTACGGTATCTCACCTCTCTCAGGATGGTGGTTAACTTTGGTGATTACATCAGAGTGAGTAAGGTTTCAAACTCCACTGTCCCTGACTCATCCAGGTGAGCTGAGCTGCAGATGGCCACTCAGCAGATACTGAGGAATAGTCACAAGTCAATGCCAACAAGAGGTGGGAGATGGGTGATCAAAAGGGTGGGATGTTCTCAGACCAGACCTGCAAAGCCTCTCCCCTTTTGTCCACAGCCTCCAGATATACTGCCCTCCCACTGCTGGCATCCTCTCTGCCCATCCTGTCACATATATGAAGAATAGAGGAACAAGCTTTGTACCCCTGAGGATTCTGGACTGGGCCCTGCAACTCCAGCTCCCTTCTGTCCTCCAGCTTCAATGTTGCCCTCCAGTTGCCCCGCCCTGCACCGTCTGGCAGTGGTCATCAGCCTTCTGTGTCTCAGTGAATGGTTTTCCCAGCAGCATCCCTCCTGCAGCCCTCCCCTCCTGGGTGTGGCCCCCGTGAACAGCCCATGGTCTAGCATACTCAGCATCCTGGAAGAATCCAGACAAACAGAAATAAAGGCTGGAAAGGGCATTTGTTTTCCATTTCAGTGCTGAGCCACAGTCCCCTTCTCAGTCTGTGTGTGTCTGTCTGCACCATGTTCTTTTTTTGGATAAGTCTCTTTTTTTAGAGAAGAGGCCTGTACTATTTGAGCAGGGATTATTGAGGGTGCCCCACCTGTGTCAATACTCAGGATGTATTTGGCCAAAAGAGGATCCAGCCACATGTGCACATGCTCACCCATGCATGGGACTCAGAGTACGGAGAAAGAACACTGCCACACCTGTAATTTCCTGCAGCTGCACCTATTGTTCCAATGCTCTAAAAATGCAACCCTCTGTGTCCTGAATATCTTTCTGATGAATAGTTGTTTTATTACATATGCTGCATTTATACATAGAGGAAAAGCAAAAATAAATGATTAAGCAAGCCCAAGATGTGCAATGCAGAAATAGAACCATAAAAGTATGGACTCAGGTCCTGAAGCTACTTTTGGATTTAGGATGAGAGAAGAGACAGAGAGAGAGGGGGGTGGGGAAGAG
>NW_016805314.1:1803789-1837274 GCF_001698545.2 Rhinopithecus bieti | reverse complement strand
GGGGGGGGGAGAGAGAGAGAGAGAGAGAAGAACCTGGGAATTGGAAGGAAAAAAAGCGAGAATGTCTGCTTGGAAACTTCTAAAGATGAGCAAAGAGAGTGTTGAAATAAGGAGAAAGATTATTGAAGAAAGTGAGAAAAATCCAGGCTTGGCCTTTCTTAAACACACCTGCCTGAAGATCTGAGGGTAATAATGGATCCAGACAGTGTGCGGTCCAACCGTTCCTTCTATCAAATGGCCCTTTAACTGCGTCTAAAAGGCAGCACATCTCAAGCAATGCTTGAAAACACAGCAAAATAAGTGCTTCCGCCCTTCCCAGCACCTGGTCACAATTGCCTCTTATCACACAGAAACGCTCCAGCTGCCCCTAAGTTTGGTTCCTCTGAGCATTCTGCTTGTGCCCCGCCCCTCCCCTCAAGCATAACAGGGGAACATCACGACGCAAATGGCTCAGCAATACCCACACATGCTGCCATGGGGTTGGCGTGTGCATCTTCCACATCTGCTCCTGTGAGAAAGTGTTCTCTGGGGGACACCAAGAAATTAACAAAACAGGATACTTCACCATGAATACACTGAACATTCGGATATCAGCTAGCACCTTACTCCTTTATTGTAAGAGAAAGCTTCACTAGTGAGGCTGCTAATTTTGACCCTACTGGATTTCTTTTAGACTGTAAATTTGTGTGGAAGTTTACAAAATTGATTTGGGTCATAGAGAGACAAAAACACTAGACTTAAGACTCACATTGCACACTGTTCTTACATCTCCCAACTATTACCATTTTTGCATTACACAAGAAAACGGAGGTATGCCATGGAATCTTTCCTAGCTATGAAAATAAGAGGACTAATCATGCCTAGGTCGAAGTAGACAGCACACTTACGACACAGGTGAAAGGAGTGGGGGAGGAAAAAGGAAACAAAACCAAAAGCTGTGGCATACACTGCACTATGAGTCCCACACCACTAGTAGGTAGTTGTAGTCAGAGAGAGGCTCAGGGAGAGCGAAGAGAATAGGGTCTGACTGTTACAAGGAATGTCCCAGCTCTGTTTCTGATGCCCCTCAGGCCTCAGAGAGGTTATCTCACTCCACTGGGTTTCATTTAAATCACCTGCAGTAGAAATAACCTCTCTTCTTGCATGGGGTTAATGAGAAGATTAAATGGAAACATGCATGTAAAATACATTCTTTTGTTTATTGTAAAAACTCAACAGACACATCTATTGTACTGTCTATTATTACATGTACTGCTTTCTCATCTTAGGGATGTAACATTGCTGACTTGATTGATTTTAAGTTCTTGAAAAGCAAGGATCATGTCTTATTTTCACTTGTGTCTCTACAGAACATTGTGCAGAGTACAAAGTAAGCACACAATAAATATCTGTCCACTGATTAATTATTTGATTAAAATCTCCCATCTTTCACAAACTCCCGAGAGATAAAAGACCATGAGGCCTGCATCCAATAAAGGCCCAGTTTGTGAGTATAATTACTCTGCATGTCCCTGCACCCACAAATGCAAATGCACACATCTCCCCCAATGCCTGCTCATTATGTGTGAGAACGTGCAAGGAGGCAGTCCCCCTCCACTTCTGTAATGTCTTAGGGATAAATCAAGAAGCCTTTGCTCTGTGGACCTCCAGAAAGATTCTCCATAAGCACACCTACCATCTGTCCTTCCTGTCCCCGTCAAATACAGTAGCATCCTCTCAAAACAAACTCTGTTGAGTTTGGTGGGCCACGACTTTTCCGAAATGAATGGCACAACACTTTGATTTGTACCCAAGACAAAAGTTCCATACTAATTTAAATGCTGAAACAAGAATGGGCTTGTTCAATAGGACATGTCTTATTTGTAAGTCATAACTTCCACAAACCATTTTTTGATTCAATAACTGTTACACACATGTAGTCAAGAACTCTAAATTCTACACTCTAGCAAAAGGTAATCTGGGCAATGTGGGGCATCTTCATCATCTCATAGAACCACAAACAGTAGAGCCTTTTGCCCCTAGGTGACCAAAGTTAGGTAACCTGGAAGTTTTTCTTTCCTTTTCTTTCCCTAGCATATTCAAAATAATCCAAACACACATGAGCGTCTCTGGAATCCTGTCATGGAGACCAACCTTTCATAAAGCAAAGAGCCCAGAAGTGCCAAGAGAAAGTTCAGTGGGAATTCACGCTGAACTCCTTCTGTCATTGGAGCTTGGGCTTCAGTGAGTGATCCCTACAAAGTTCCACCTCACTTTCTGTGATGATTAATTCTCTGTGTCAATTTGACTGAACTATGGGATGCCAGACAGCTGGTAGCACGTTATTTCTGGGTGTGTCTGTGAGGGTGTTTCTAGAAGAGATGATCAGCAGACTTCGTAAAGAAGAGCCACCCTCCCCAGTGTGGGTGGGCACTATCTAATCCACTGAGGGTCTGGATAGAATGAAAAAGTAGAGGAAGGGCACGTCACTCTTCCAGCTTGAGCTGGGACATTCCTCTCCTGTCCTTGCACATCGGCTCCCTTGTCTCAGGCCTTTGGACTGGGACTGAAACTTACACTACAGACATGAGCCAATTCTTGTAAGTCTTTCGACAGATTAGAATAGATGATAGATAGATAGATAGATAGATAGATAGATAGATAGATAGATAGATAGATCCTCTTGAAAAGGAAAACCCAGGCTAATACACGCTCCCACCCCACACGGTTTCAAACATGACATTCAGTAGGTTCATCAGAACACTTTTCACTGTTTGCTGCATATTCTGTTCACATGGGGAATTCTGTGACTTCCTGCTTTATTTGGAATGCCCTTCCTTATTGTTTGTGAGACAAATTCCTATGCCACACCAAGGTCAAGTTTAAATATTAATTCATATACCGACAAGCTTTTCTCTGTAAAATTTTGCTGTTCCCCCATGAGTGTTTTCCAGACATACTTTATCTTGGTGTGCACTGGAAGCATTATGTCCATGCTTTATCTTTCTGTCATATGTGGAGCTCTGGGAAGGCAAGAAGTAGATACAATTTTTTTCTCTACTCCAAGAACACTCACACACGACTTTTGGTTGCTTTCAGGGCATTCTGGATCTTGGTCAGTGTTAAGGTGGCTGCCGAGGTTGGAAAGAGCTTGGTTAACAGCAAGGAGGAGTAAGGTACGGCCTGTCCAGCACTAGGAGGAGCATGAGCAAAGCACAAAGGAGCTGGGAAAATACGGGCAAGTTTGTGGAAGGATGGAAATGGGGAGCTTATGGAATAGAAGGCATGGGTAGAAGAGAAAAGTTAGCAGGGACGAAGCCAGCAAGCTAGCACGCTGCTCCCTGTGTGCCCGCACGTCCACCACCCAGTGCAGGCTGACCAGCACGGATCATGTGGACAGGCTCCCTGCCCTCTGGCCTCCCGTTGTTCTGCCACTGGAAAGAAGTGGCAGGAGACGGGGTTGGGGAGGAAGCAGGGTCCATCCACTGGCTGTCTACACCCCTCCCTCAAAGATCACCGCCCCTGGCTAGTGACCCTCTCCACACAGCCCTCTCTCTGGTGGGAGCCATGACCCTCTTCCCCTTATCCCTTCAGGCCTAAAAGTGTTAACAGTGCCTTCCTATTCATAGCCCCAGGGCCCTGACTGTCCCTTACAGTTTTCCTACACCTGGGCTGTACCTTCGTAAATATCCATTTTATTACACTCTGCTCAAATTACGCAATTTGAGGATGCCATCTTTTCCCTGTAGGACCCCTGACTATTACAGGTAGGTTGTGCAACACGCCCTCTTGTAAAAGAGTTCGCACTTTATTCTGAAGACAAAGAGCAGACAGGAAACCAAAGCGAAGAACTCTGCAAAGTCCAGCTCGAAGAATCACGGATGATTATGAATGGTAGCACACTGGAGCTTGTCTCTTTCTTCTCCGGGGGACAGCCCTCCTTGGCAGGGAAGGAGCTGGGAAGAAGAAACAGGATTCCCTGAAACAAATCCATCTGCAGGCTCTCCTCCATCTTTGCTTCATCTCCAGTCCTGCCCTCATTGGCTAGTGTGTGTCACCCCATACTATGGCACTCACTGGCTGAAGAAATGGGGCTCCATTGAGTCCCTGGACAAGTTAGGCCAGCCTGGCAGTTGTCCAAATCAGACACTTTTTTTCGCAATTACACTGATTAAACTGATTGTTACACTGATTGTTGTCCAAACCAGACACTTTTTGAAATTACACTGATTAAACCAGGATGTATTCAGGCAAACTGGGAAGAACAGTATAGATTAGCCACATGGAGTCACACTAGAAAAGGGGCTGGAAATACCTTGCTCCTCCCATGCCTAAGGCCTGGTGCGAGTATGAAGGATGCACTGGCCTCTGGGGAAGTCAGCATGTGCGTCACTCCTGGCTTCATCTCTGGGGCTAGTTCCACCTCCAATTCTTTGTCAAGACACACTTTAACCATCAAACCCCAGAACCCGACCTAGATCCTGCCTCTAGCACACTCCTATCACCCTAAAGTACCATCCGTACTTAGAACTTGAACATGACTTGAAAGGGGAAAAAAATCACGGCTTAGGAGACCAAAACCATACCTCAGACCACATGCAGCTGCCATTTCCTTTCCAATTAGTGTGTGTGAAGCCTGGCACCCATGTGTGTGAACTGGGCAGCATGTAGACTGCCTGTCCACCTGGTCTTTGCCCCAGGGGCTGTGTATGCATATGATGTACATGTGTGGCCATGTGTGGTGGGAGGGAGCAGCTGGAAAGAAGGAATCTGGTTCGCAACCAAAGAAGAGATCCAGAGAGTCTCTGCTGCATCCAAACCCCATAGTTCACAGGAAGAAAAGTCAAATACAGCTAGAACTCCAGAGGGACAAAGGGGACATCTGGATTCGTGGTGGGCCTTGTCTGTTCTCTCACTAAGTGATTTTAGCCACACATCCTCTCACCTTTGGTGGTAACATGGTGCCCACATGACTGCCTGGGGCCTAGGTGAGAGCGAGGCACAGTAGGGGAGTGGACTGGCATCCTCCAAGGAGAGAGGCTACCGGCTTCTGAGCTCCATTTCTACCATCTACGGAGGTGAGACACAGTCGGGACAGGAGAGCAGGACCACATGCAGCTGCACACTCCAGGGGCTGGAGGCTCCTACTTCTCTGTCCCTGTCCTGTAGAGCCAACAGAAGCCCCTCCTCTCTCTAGTGGCCTGTGAGGAGGCTGACAGGAAGGGGTCCCCAGAGTCTGGAAAGACAACACTCACTAAAACAAGAAAATGTAAGCAATTAAGTGCAGAAAAGGTAACTGGATCTCTCCAGATAATTAGCCCAGGTGACGTGGCACCTTGGGGAACAGGATGCGTTCCCCAGAAAGATGAAGCTCCCAGTGGGAGGACACTACCTTTGCTGGGCCTGTTGTCATTCCAGAGCCCTCCCTCACCTCGAAGGGGGCCTCACCATTTGCATAGTCACTGCACTGTCTCTCTCTCCCTGTGCAGGACAAAGCAGGAACTCAGCCTTCAGCCCAGGCCCCTCAGCCCCTTCCATCATTTCTGTGTGCTCCCTGGGTTCTGGGTGCTTTTGTTTCTGACAGCCCAGCCTGAGACTCTGTTTGCACCCCCATCTCCACAGACAGCCACAAGTGCCTGGGGTTTGTGTCCCCCAGGGCGGCCCCTAGCAGTAGCCTGTGGGGGAGTTACAAAAAGGCCTGGCCACCCTGGTGGGTCTCTGCCTAAAATCGAGCCTCCACTTGGCTTCTTGCCCTGTCCTGCCTGGCTTCCCCCACACCTTCTGCCTTTTCTCCTAGGCCCACTTCCCTAGTAAGTCATGACCACACAAATCCTTATCCCAGAGTCTGCCTCTAGAGAACTGGAACAAAGGCTATCTTATGTGTAAATCTCACAAATGCTTTGTGATCAGAAGGAACCCTTCCGGAGAGGGAGTGTGAGATATTTGGGAGGCTGCAAGGAAAGGAAGGTGCTAGAAAGATGGAGGGTGGTCTGCAGTCAGGCACTGGGAGCAGGCAACAGCAGGTGAGCCCTGCCCCTGGGAGAGAGGACACGAGGCAGGGTAGATCCTGCAGCCAGAAGCCGGGAGTGGGGGTCCTTCTGGCTTTGGCCTAAGAGACTTTGGAAGGCCAAGAAAATTTCTGTCTCCTGGGACACTGACACAGAGGTGAGGGGACACAATCCAGCCAGGCTTACGTACTAACAAGCGACATTCTGTGGGGGTGGGGGAGGATTTGGGGAGTTCAGTGGGTGGCAGGGACATGTGGACAGCAAACAAATACAGGATATAATAACATAATAAAAATACAACCACTGTGGAAAACAGTGTGGAGATTCCTTAAAGAACTAAAAGTAGATCTACCATTCGAACCAGCAGTCCCACTACTGGGTATCTACCTGGAGGAAAAGAAGTCATTATATAATATGAAAAAGATACTTGCACACACATGTTCATAGCATCACGATTTGTAATCGCAAAAATATGGAACCAGCCCAAATGCTTGTCAATTTGGGAGGCCGAGACGGGCGGATCACGAGGTCAGGAGATCGAGACCATCCTGGCTAATACAGTGAAACCCCATCTCTACTAAAAATACAAAAAACTAGCCGGGCGAGGTGGCGGGCGCCTGTAGTCCCAGCAACTTGGGAGGCTGAGGCAGGAGAATGGCGTGAACCCGGGAGGCGGAGCTTGCAGTGAGCTGAGATCCGGCCACTGCACTCCAGCCTGGGCGACAGAGCGAGACTCCGTCTCAAAAAAAAAAAAAAGAAAATGTGATATATGCATATATACACACCATGGAATACTACTCAGCCATAAAACGGAACAAAATAATGGCATTCGCAGCAACCTGGATGGAACCGGAGACTATTATTCTAAGTGAAGTAACTCGGGAATGAAAAACTAAACATCGTATGTTCTTGAACTCATATATGGGAGCTAAGCTATGAGGACTCAAAGGCATAAGAAAGATACATTGGATTTTGGGGCCTCAGGGAAAAAGGTCGGGGTGAGGGATAAAAGACTACACCTTGGGTACACTGTACACTGCTCGAGTGAAGGGTGCACCAAAAATCTGAGAAATCACCACTGAAGAACTTATTCATGTAGCCAAATGCCACCTGTTCCCCACTAACCTATTGAAATAATAATAATAAAAAAAATTAAAGGCAACCAACCAAACAAAAGATAAGCTGAATAAATGGAAAAGAGGTGAGAAGGTATTCTCCCCAGGAAGAAAAAGGCATCTAAATATATGGGTGTGGGACAGGCATGGTGGCTCACACCTGTAATCCCAACATTTTGAGAAGCTAGGATGGGAGGATGGCTTGAACCTAGGAGTTCAAGACCAGCCAGGGCAACATGGTGAGACCCTGTTTACAAAAAAAGAAAAAAAAAATAGCTGGGCATGGTGGCCTGTGCCAATAGTCCCACCTACAGAGTGAGACTGTTTAAGATTAATTAATAATTAATTAAACAAAGAATAAAGATTTGCGTGTGGCTCTGGGGCAGATTTTTAAAGGTTTAGTCTGATGGTAGCAGAGAGAGAACACCGAGGAAGAAAGACTAGAGACGGCTGTAGCTGCTCTCAAATGCCAGGCTGGGGAGTACGCTCCCAACAGCAGCAAAGCGGATGAGCAGAGCCTCATGGCAGGAGAAAAATCATCGTTGGAAGCAATAAAGAAGCAAGCCAGGGTGAAGAGATAATGGGGGCAGGGAAGTCCATCACTGCCAGAAACAGAAGCATGGAAATGTCCCCTTCCTGGGAGTTGCCCTTCCCAAATACGTCAGGCCTCGTTCTCACCATCAGACATCTAAACAGATATGCTCTTAAGGTGCTGGAATCCACCTAAACAGGGCTGGCAGGGAGGGCTGTCTGTCAGGGGTCTTGGTGGCCCATTCTTTAGGCCCCCTGGGTAACCGTCCAACTCACAGTCATCCCTCGGCCTGTGCTTCTAACTTACGCCCTAAAATTCCCTTCAGGTGATTATCTCCAAAGATGTGGATGAACTGAGGTGCATTAGAATAGGATTATATGCCCATTTATTTGACAAATGTTCATTGAGCACCTACTATGTGCCATGCATTGTGTTCAGCTCTTAAGGAATTCAATGCAGAGGCAAACAAGACAGACTCATGCAGAGAGAGGCACAGAAGGACAGGATTATAATGCAGAAGTGTGATGTGTCTTATGGTAGGAAACCATGGGTGTTGTGCAGAAAGTAGATGTGTGTGGAGGAACCCAGCCTAGTCTAACGGGTCAGGGAAGGGCTTGTAGAAGTCATGTTTCTGTGGAAAACTTTACAAATGAGTATAAATATGGTGCTGGGAGAGACAAGGGAGATAATCGACCAATAAGGAGCCTACAGAGGTTAAGTCTGTGCAGCTCTTTCTTTCATAAGCCTAAGGCTACTTAGCTACTTACTTCAAGCAAGATTTTGGATGACAGCGGGCATCTCCTGATGCTTTGACCCAAAATTAGTAATAGTCTTTTCTGGGGTGAGTGGATTGTAAGATTTTGCAGTGAACGTTTTGAAAGCTTGACACTGCACTGGGTGTTACTCAGATTTTAACAAGATTTCTGCCATCTGGAAGCTGCCACACATTCGTAGATTTTATCTGCGATCACCTCAGCTTGCTGGTTCCTATTTGAGAGAGGCAGCAACCATGCCTAGTAGCTTGATTTCCATGGAGTCCAGCGGGGTGCTTCTCTCTTTATCCATTGTGTTGTGACAAGCCTGAGTCCCTAGTCTTTCTGTGACTCAGTTATCATATGTGTCAATGGGGAAAAATGGTCTACCCCACCCTGTTCTTGTTGTCATGAGGGTCAACGTAAGTATTGAGGGGAAGAGTATTATAGACTCTGCAGGAGCATGGAGGTGTTAATGTTTACAGACCTTCTGAGTGCAGATGCCATTGTCCCCTCCCTTCCCTGTTATTTTCCAGGTGACCAAATACATGGCTACATCACCATGTTCAACATTACACATTTATTTATCGAGCTTATATGCCTGTGAAGATTCAGTGCTCACTCTTCAGAACAAAACATATTCCTGACTCTATATTTTAGGAGCTTATGATACAAAGAAGATAACAGCTACTTAAATGAAATAAAGCAGGGAACCTGCACAGGCAATGGAATGACAAACACCAGGTGGATACAGAAAGAAATAGACCCAAATTTAACTCTCAAAGTACAATGACCAAGTCTGAACCAAACGGAGGAAGCCTTTAAGAGAGGGCTGTTTTCCTTCACTCTGCTGGAGTTCCCACCCTGGTGGAAGGAGCAGGCAGGATCCTGACGGGGGGTTGGGGGGCACAGATGGGGGTAGGGCAGTGGTCACACATCAGGCAGAGGAATCCGTCCTCAGGCACCTGAGCTGCATCAGCTGTTCATTCCAAAGTAATTTCCTTCAACCAACACTGGGCAAATAATTATCCAAGTCCTTTACAGGAACTCTCGGTGCCTTTGATGATGATCTCTATTAACTGGTCTCTGTAGGAAGGGACTCCAGCCCGGCGGTGGAAGAGCTAGTTATTTCCCTGCGTGCATTCTCGCTAATTTTGAACCTCCAACCACAAGCTCAAATCATTTCCTAAACTTAAATGGACCATCTTCTGAACACCAGGCAGCGGGGGCGGGGGGCCTCTTCCACCTGGTGTTTTGGTTCCACACGCAACCCTCTTCAGTCCAGTCACTCTTTCTGCTGCAGGGACCTTTCTAACGAATCTGTTTGAGAATCACTTGTTCAAGGGCCTTCAGTGGCTCCCACTGTCTTCAGGATGAAGCTCAAAGAGTTCAGAAGAACGTGCCAGGACCTTGAGGCCTGGGATCCTGCAGCTTCCTTAGGGTGGCATGCTCTCCCATGCCCCAGTCCATTTCCCATGCTGCCCCTCTGTCTCCAGCACCCCTCCCTACTTGCTCCCCCACACCCTTCCTTCACAAGGCTCCCTCGACCCAACAAGGTTGCACTTTCACAGGGTTTCATCCTAACCCTTGCCAGCCCATATGGCAATTCTGAAGGCAGGGCCTGTGTATTTTCTTTATCTTTTTTCCTTAAGCCTCTTGCAACCTATTGTGCCTTCCATGGTACCTAGTTCATTATCACAGGCAGTCAGTAAATATCAGTTGCTTGACATGAAGGCACACTGTAGCAGGCATCTGTCCTAAGCCAGGTGTCTCTGACACAATAGCTGGCCTCACACACAGCCCAACACTGGCACCTCTCCAACTGTTCTCCATGGTTACTCACACCGGGCTGCCAGAAGCCTAACATGCCTGCATCTATAGCACATGTGAGCTACGCCACTAGAAGTCACAAAGCAACATTTTATGCTCCATAAAAGCTTGCAAAATGAGAAGGGAGAATGCAGCAGACATTTTATGACAATGTTTTTGATAATTAACCAGAAAAATAATAGCTCAAACTTTCCTTGTGTATGACAGCATGCAAAGCCCTTTCTCATATAATTCATATCTCACGACACCATCATGACAAAGTTGGAGGCAGAGACACATCTCAAATCCCAGATCTGAGGCTATGAAGTGTGTGATGGTGAGCAAGTCACTTCATTACCCTGGCCTCGGTTTCCTCTTCTGTATAGGACAATGGTAACGTCTATGGGGCCTCAGCTGTGCAGTTCTCACCATGAGAAAGCTCTATGGGGATCCGTGAAGAGCCTGCTAGTGGCTTAGGTCTGCTGCTTGCAACTCCATCAAACTTCCCTATTTCTGAGGGGCAGGGCTATCTGAAACCCTTAGCTGTTCCACATTTGCCAAGGTGAATGGAGAGAAGAAAAGATCCAGGAGATTAGACTAGAAAGTGGTGTAGAACTGTGAAGGCAGGGATGCCAATTACTAAAATATGATACATGCCAACATGCCTTCACTTCCTATGCAAATTCGTGAGAGAAAGAAGGGAATAAGTGCAAAGGACCATGCTGTATCTCACCTCAGCAGAACGCAGAAGAACCAGATAGTATTAATTAGAACTTAAATGCATGAAGTAAAATTAGCAACATGATTGCTCCTCTCGTTGTCATTATCACGGGAACTAAAAAAACAAGGAAGAGAATGGAAAATGTGGTATCTTCCTTTTTTCTTCCACTTGAGAGCCACATTCCATACCTCTTGATCTTGTGACTTTCTCTGACTGGTGTAGTATCTCCTTGCATCTCCCTAACAAAGCTGAACCAACTCCCACCTTCGAGGCTTTGCTTTCTTGCCTCCATCCCGCTACTCAACTGATTTATAGATGCAAGTGTTTTCATCTGTCAAGATGATTTCCTATTACTGGTCACCTCTGGGAATATCAGACTAGATTCCCTTCTCCTTCTGAGAATATTTACTGTGAAAGCAAATCTCCTACTCCCAAAGTCCTAACAGACTCTGGAACCGGATTCTTCTAATTAAGAATCAGATACATTTACATGTCAGCTTCATCCAAACCTGTTAAGAATGTTCAATGATCAGCAGAACATCCAGAGAGAAACAGGAAGGCTGTACAATCATTGGCAGAAAATGAGTTTGTTCTCAATAAAAAGCCTGACCAAAACTGCACCAGAAAACTCAAGAAAATGGAGGTAGGTGAAGATGAAAAAGGTGAACAGAACTGAGGAAATAGTGGGAGAAGGCACACAGTTTTGGCAAAGCTTAGAATGTTGAGGCTGTATCCATTTGGCACCTCCTGTACTGTCTGCTTTTTTTGGTCTTTCTAATACAGTTCTAGGAGCCCCAATTTGAAATCACTGGTGTTGGAGGACAGATATTCTGTGTGTGCATTGAAGAAAATAATAACAACAAAATCAGTTTTATTTCCTGAGAAGTCTTTCCTTCCATGACTTTGAGGTAGAGCCCAGAGAAAGCTGTAGATTAACCGAAGCTGACCTTAGTTCTAGGTAGGCATGAAAAACCCACCTGAGGTCTGTTTTTAGGAATTCTGTCTTAAGACACATTTTTCTTGTCTTCAAAGCAAGAATGGGAACTGAGAGGGTCTAAGCTACTGGGTCCAGCTACCCAGAGTTCTGATACATCGGCTCAGTGGGAAGAGCAACAGCTCAACTCAGGGCTCCTGGGATTGGTCTGCTTCCCTTTGTTACTTTACCGAGGATAGTGCCAGACGCTCTGAATCAATATATGTGTGAGATGCAGGAAAACTATCCCCTGAGTTGTTTCTAAACTATCACTTAGAGGTTCAATAGTAACAATGTGTACACAGCTGTATGCACAACATTGCTGTTCCAGAAATGCAAACCGTTTTGGACACCAAGTCCCTGTACAGCCACCTCCAAATTCCTCTTCTAGAGTATATGACCAATAGACCCCACCCCATCCAACCTATCAACACACACACACACACACACGCGCGCGCGCGCGCGCGTGCATGCAATTCTTTTGCAAACCACACTTTTCCAGGGGCACTTTCTAAAGAGAATTCTTCACTCAATAACCTGCTGGGACTAGTGACACCAACTCATCCCAAAGAAAAATTACCACACTGTCGATAGTGATTTCTGACCTTATCAGCCTCTTGTACCTGTGTGATCCCCTGGCAAGTTAAGTTGGTTGGGTGAACTACACCCACAACTATAACCCACTGGAAGGTTCTTTGAGGCTCCTGTTTCTGCATGAAGGAGATATACATCTGGACAGCCCAGGGCCAGTCCACAAAGATCTGAGGATGGTCCCTGGAGAGGCAACATCTGATGTCATGCTCTCTATAGTCCCTGGGCAGCTTCTAAACTCTACAGCTGAGAGAGTAAACGGGACTAGCAACAGCTGAGATGTAACATTTTGTATGCATATTCAAAAGACATTCATTATCTGCAGGACATTGTTTAGAAATTGCTCCACTATTTAATTTGTGATAAATGATTAGTAAACATGTTTATCAATGTAAAAAACCACTCGCAGAACAACTTTAATTGGATTCACATACTTTAGTGTCTGGGAAAGCTGAGAAGCTAACCATCCTATACTACTGCCATGTGCTTCTCCTCTCCAGCATCCTGTCCCCAGCCATCTGCCCTCAGACTTCATCTACAACCCCAGATAGCCCTTCTGCCAAATGTAAACTGACGGTCACAGGGAAAAGTAGAGGACACATGGATGAGAGTGCCCAAATATGAGAATATCCTTTGTTGACAAATGCCAGAAGAGTGTAAATATTTCAGAGGGCCAACGCCCAGGCCAGCATCCCACTTGGTTCAGTCCCTTGGATGGGGAAGGGTGGATCTAAGACAAGAGCTTGGCTCTGGGACTCACAGATTATAAAGTTAGACATCACTAAGTCTGCCGGCATGACATTCTTCCTCCTATTAATAGCAGCTTCTTCCATTTGCTCGCCCCAGAAAACAAAATGAATGAGGCTTGGCTGTGAATGTAGGAGAGAATAAAACCCAGGATGGCAATAAATCGGAGTGCAGAGTGGCAGACACTGTAATCTGCCGGAATGCCGCTCTGGCTCAAGGAAAAGAACCTCTTTGGGGAAGCAGTGGAGGAAATCAATGCCCATAAAAGCATCCAAGGCAGCAAGCCACAGCAGAAAAGACAGATACTGTTGACCAGCACATGCAGCAGATTGCTGGTTGTAAAACAAAATAGAAAGTCATTAAAAAGGTGGGCAAAGGGCATGATTGTGTGATGTGGATGTCACAGGGGACCTGTGTTATGGAGGGCTCAGGACTCCCCATCCGTCAGAAGGTCAGCATCGCCAAGAGTGCCTGGAATCCCACACTACAGATCCCTCTCTATGTGCTCACCGCAGCAAGGTGAGAGAGGAGTTAGTATTTATTGCCACTTATGTAATAGGTCTATTTGGAAACACATCCTGACTCGCTTATCAGGATATTAATACATCACAGCATATTGAGCTGTATTCATTTTGGGTTCGGGTTGCTTTAACCAAAGACTTTCCTGGGAAGCCTGCCAGGGTTTGTTTTTCTGGAATGAGCTCCCTTTTCCGCCTCATTCACCACCTTTCGATCCACCAGAGGGCAGAGTCAACCCATAAGACTCAGGCTCAGGGACTTTGGGGGGCAGTTGGAAATAGGAGGTGTTTTGGGAGAATGCACCAGAAAAGCAAAGGCCTGAATAAGTTATTCATCCTGGAAGCTGGAGATGGAAATAGTTTCTGGAACTCTCAGGATAATAAGACTGGCAATAAGGCCCGAAAGAAGCAAGTTAATGTGCTGTGCCTCAGTTTCCCAACATTTGAAAGGAGCAGATGCTTGAATCATTTCCAACTCACCCTGTAAATTAAACCACGCTTTACAAGTCACAGAAAACACCTCTCACAGCAAAGAGGGGGCGCTGGCAGAGAAACAGGCTGCAAGGTCGCAGCCAGCACAAATCGGAAAAAGGCACATTCTGGAGGCTTCTTCCCTCCTTCTCGCTTCCCTCTCCCCTTGCCTCCTGGTAGGGCTTTCTCCTGCATTTCCGTTCTTGCCCTCTTTCTCCTTTTCCTTCTTGTGCTAGTTTGGCTACCCTCTCCAGCTCCTCTCCTCTTGGGAGAAATAAAAGTAAAACCAAAAGCAACTCCTAGGGGAGAAATGACAGCAGCTGCTTCCTCCCCCTCCTCCTGCCCCCGCCATGGGAGGTGGCCGCGAAGTCCCGGCACACTGCCAGCTATGGTGAGAGCTTTGATTTCCAATCTGATCGCCTCATTTTGTCAGCCTCTGCATAACACAAACAGCTCAGCCCCCATTTATCACAGAAAAGAAGTGGGTGATGGAAGGAAAAAAAGTAGAAGGAACACCTTCCTCTCCCATAATAAATAACTGGCACAGGCATCTCCTGTCACCCTCAGGATTGGCCGTGGTGTGTCCGTCCCTACCTTGCCATTAAGAAGTAACTCACCACAGCTGGGCTGGAGAGAAACAGTATCTCCCTGCTATTGTTCACAGTGTTCTTGTGCTGACAATTTCAATCCATCACACTTTTCTTCTGCAAAGAATTGATGGACTCAGGATCCTCTGGCTCCCAGCTGTTTGTATTTCTGCACTCATTCACGCACCCAGGTGGCGATGCCCTCGTGCCCACTCAGTCTCCCACTCCCACACCTCGCAGGGGCGCCTGGGGACCCAAGGTGCTTGTGGAAAGCGAGGCTGCACCTTTCCTGGGCTGCACTTCTTCCTCTGCCAACAGCCCACTCATCTCCCTTGCCTGGGACCCCTGTTGATCTCTTTCACACACACACACGCATGCACACACACACCCCACACACACCACACACTACACAGCACACACAGAAACATACCACACATACAACACACATGCATCATATACCACAACACAAAAAATACACATACCACATACCACACACCACACATGCACACACACCATACACACATACCACAACACGCTCAACATACGCACCACATACAACACAGACCACATACCACACATTACGCATGCACACACACCACACACACCACACACACCACATACTATACCACACACCATACACCCCACTACACACATACAAACCACTCATACCATACACAACACGCACACCACATACCACACCACACCCAGAGACACACACTCCACATTCCATACCACACACCACATACCCCACCACACACCACATAAACTGACATCACAGATAATACACAACATACACACAAATATACCACACACACAACACACACACCATACACACCACACACACACATAGTACCACACATACCAAACAATACATACCACATACAACACCACACAACATGCACCCCACCACACACGCACCACATACCACAACATACCACCCATGCCCCACCACACACATCACACACACAACACACACGCACCACATACTACACAACCCATACTACAGACACCACAAACACACACCAAGCACAACACACACCACAACACACACCACACGCCCCACCACACATACCACATCACACACACCATATACCACAACATACATGACACACCCCACCACACACACCATGCTACACGTACACCACATATCACACCACACAACACACACAACACATACCACACCACACAACACACACACATACACCTCATACCACACCACAGACACACATAACAGACACACACCACACACAACATACCACTACACATACCACATACCCCACAACACATAACACATACTACACACCACATACCACACCATACAACAATATATCACATACCCCACCACACACCACAAACACATCATACACCACACACTACACACCACATTCACACCACCTACCACACACCACCTACCACACACCACACACACATCACACACACACCACATATCCCACCACACACCGCACACATCACACACCACACACTACACACCACACACACCACATACACCACCATACACCACACACATCACTTACCACACACTACACACCACACACACCACATACTACACACATCACACACCACACACTACACACCACACACACACACCACATCACACACCACACACACATCACACACCACACACGCCACATACCCCACCACACACCACACACATCACACACCACATACTACATACCACACACACACTCGTACCCCACCATACACCACACACATCACATACCACACACTACACACCACACACACCACACACACATCACACACCACACACTACACACCACACACACACACCACACACCACACACACACACCAGCACACACACATCACACACCACACACATATCCCACACTACACACACCACATACCCCACCACACACTCCACATACCCCACCACACAGAAACACACACACACACCAGTACATTGTTTTATTTATCTTCTACTTTACACTCTGTGGGAGGGTTCGACTTAGTCTAATACACTCAATATAATGAGAACATCCTTTCCGGATTCACTCGGTCAGTTGCCCCATCTTTGTTTGCATCCCCCTGTGAGCCCATCTGCTTGCCAGGGACGGAGTGTAGACAGGGATGGAGTGTAGACAGGGACTGAGTGTAGACAGGGGCTGAGTATAGACAGAGACTGAGAGTGTAGACAGGGACTGAGTGTAGACAGGGGCTGAGTGTAGACAGGGACTGAGTGTAGACAGGGTCTGAGTGTACACAGGGACTGAGAGTGTAGATAGGGACTGAGTGTAGATAGGGGCTGAGTGTAGATAGGGGCTGAGTGTAGACAGGGCCTGAGTGTAGACAGATAATGTGGGCAGTGTGGGGAAGGCAGGGTGTGTTGGGGCAGGTGGTGCTCTACGACTCAAGATGCAAATCTGGCCCACTTGTGGCGCTTGCTTTATTTATTTATTTGGAGATGGATGTCCTGCTGTCACCCAGGCTGAAGTGCACAGTCATCGCCCCGCAGCCTCCAACCAGTCTCCAGAGTAGCTGAAACAACGGACACTAGCTACAGTACCTAGGAGCGCATAAGCCGGGACCACCGGGACCAGCTAATTTTTCTTTTTTTGTTGTTTTTTTGTTTTTATAGAGACGGGGTCTTGTTATGTTGCTGAGGCTGACAGTTTCAATCTCATGGCCTCAAGCAATCCTCCTCACTTGGCCTCCCAAGTGCTGGAATTACATGCATGAGACACCACACTCGGCCATTGTGGAGCTTTATATAAATGCCTGCACTTATAAATTACCCACGCACTCCCCCCAACACACACACAATATTCAAAACAATTTCCACCACTTTTTCTGATGTGCAAAGCTGAGAATCATTATAGTGAGCAGCTGCTGGGTAGGATTTGGGTAGAAATGGGGAACCAGATGGGCAACAAACCCGGACAGGTGAAGAGAAGTATTTTCATGAAGGGCCTTTGAAATTATGCTAAGGAATCTAAGGCGTAGGCACCAAGGGCTTCCAACAGGGCCGCCCTGTGCTGGGACCTGTGTTTTGGAGCCTGTCTCTCCTTGCAGAGTGAGAGCACTCACAAAACCACCAAAGGCCAGCCCAGCCAGGGCTGCTGAGGTCTCAGGGAGGGCGGGGCCCCAGGGGCTGGAAAGGAAGGGATGGAGACAAGAGACACTAGGAAGTAGAACCCATGGCCCGAATGAAGATCCGGGGATGGGAGGGGCAACAGCGGAAAGGAAGGGGCATAGCACAATAATGACCCAGACTGACATTTATTGATCACTAGCGTGTGCCAGGCACTATGCAAAGCACTTTACTCAAATCATGTTATGTGAGGCACACAGCCACTCTGTGTGGTAGTAAACAAAAATATCTCCACTTTACCTGCAAGGAAACTGAAGCTTAATAAACTGCCTCGGGTCAGATAGCTACTAAATTACAGAGCAGGCACTGAATTCTAGTGACCGTCTCCAGGAGATCAATACTCTAAGGCAAGGTACAACTCTGCCTCCTGGTTTCCGTCCTGAGAAAGTGGGATGGGATAGGTGCAGAGTCCTAAGGAATGGAATCTGAGGGAAGGCTGTGCACCCGGAGGAACCTAACTCTTGGTCAGTAACTGACACACACGTGGTTCTCTAATGGAAGCTTCTGGGCTGGTCTTTTTTGGCCACCCAGGCTGTTGATGCCTTTAGCACACAGTCCATTCTGCTGTGCCTCAGAGGAGCTATTGCCAGCTGGTCTCACGGCAGGTACTCAGGCACCTGTTGACTGGCTCATCAAATGTGCATATAGCATTGTGTATGGGAAGGACCAGTGGCAGGAGATTTCCCTAGCTCTTGCTGAAAACAGAATGGCCATAGGCCCATCCACCTCACTACCCTTGGCTTCCTGGTACTCAAAGTTTGGATCAGCTTGCTCTGTCGTTCTATGCAATGGACCACACAGACATCCCATAACTGACACTGTTATTAATTGTTGGTCTCCTAGTGAGGCTTCCAGAGACAGGGTCAGGTTTAGAAAAGATAGCAGATTTGTCTCCATGAATACCTTTCTGTAGCAAGTACATAGGTTTACCTCCCCCTTTACCTATGAGACAGCCTCTCTTCTAACTACCCCTTCTCCCCACACTGCCCCCTGTGCCCTTCCAGTCCCTTCTCTGTCCTTGCCATGGACAGTGCCTTTTACATGAAGCTGTAAAATCTGATGACAGCTTTCCTTGTCAATGTGGCCCTCATGCTGATCCCTCAGTGATATACAGTCCCTCCGGCAGTTGAGCAGCCTCACTGCAGATGAGAGGAAACAGACAGAGAGAAGCAAAGGGGGAGTGAGATGCAGAGAAGCAAGGCTGATGGGACGATGCACAGAAGACAGGAAAAGAGCGTGAGGAGGAGACCAGCCAGGGGGAGCATGAGGAAATACATTCAGCGTGGGGAGGAAGGAGAACAACTAGAGATCGTGTTTTCCATCTACCTTGTTCTTCGTTTCCAATTAGACGAATGAGAGTGAGTGTGTGTGTGTGTGTGTGTGTGTGTGTGTGTGTGTGTGTGACAAGGCAACAGGAATCTAATTCTGGACAGCACTGTGACAAGCTACAAACCCAGAAAATTTCTAAACTGGGCAAAGTTAAGTATCTTTAAAGAAATATCAACTAAGGAGCTCATGAGATTTGGGGGTAAGGTGTGAGTCCCTGGCCGGGAGGTTTCCCAGGTGTAGCTGACGTGGAAAGCGCTCCCTTTGCTCAGGACGCCCCCAGGGCTCTGAGGCGCTGCTTCCCTTTCTGAGGTGACACTGCTCTTATTTGTCCTCAGATGCTCAGAGCAAAGGCACCACTTTTATCAGACAAGCGTCAGCTCCTTTACAGAGGGGACCTTCTTTTCCTCCCCGCCAGATAGAGGAGGCACATCTTCAGGCATCCTTAGAAAATTCACAAAGTCTGACAATAGGCGGAGCCCCAGTTTATGTTACAAATACTTGTTCCCAGGAAAACCTCCTGGATTTGACTTTAACAGCCCCAGGGGAGGCTGATTTGCTGACCACAGAGTTGCGGAAATAAAACTAGTTGGAAAAGAATCTCACAGAACACCACGGTGGGGAAAATCCACATCTACCCCTCGAGGTGTCCTATCCAGGGGGCACACCCTGCTTTGGCCTCGCTTGTTGCTTGTTTATCTCATTTCTGTTCCAGTCTCAGGCAGAAATCACTTGGGCAGGGTCCCAGCACCCCAGCCCTACATCTTCCCAAAGAGAAGTCCTGTCTGTTCTGAGCAAAGGCCCACACCGAGTGCACGGCTCCTAGCACAACGGCTTTTCCTAAACATGCAATTCAGCGCCTATAGCACTTTGCCCACATTTCAAATTAATAGGCAGTTTAGGTGTTCCCCTTTCAGTTTCATGCATAGAGGTGGAGGCTGCAATGAATGCCAGCCCGTGGTGTCTAGGTGATTAGATCTGTCTGCAGAATACAGGTAATTTGTGTTTCTGCTTTGTGCAATTGGCACTAATGCACATGCATAAAATGGAGCCATCTTCCAAAACACTCGTCAAAGAAATATATTTACCAGGCACAAAGGCTAGGAGCAGAAGAATTGAACTCTAATGATAACATGTTTGTAGAAAAGTGATGCACTTAAGTCATTATGCATGAAAACTATTGGCAAAATTGTCAGTCTAGGCTCGTTAGGGAAAGGGGGGATGAACAGAGGGGAGGGTCTGCCCATTGGAATCGAGGGACGCAGAGCTGTGTGAAGACACAAATTACTCATGGGAAAGGAAAATAAAATGAGAATTAAAGGTTCTGAGGTAGAATTTAAGAGAGAAACAGGAGAGGATTTCTTAGGTCAAAGGGAGACTGGCAAGAATAGAGCTGGGAACAGGATCCTATAATGAACCAGCTTTTCACTCATATTTTCCGTACTTCATAGTCTTTTTGCTTAAATAAATGGAGCTGGGGCATTTTTCACGTGTCCCTCATCTCCTCATTTCATCACGCCTCTGTCGACCCCAGGAGTCTCACACGAGATTCATTCTTTTTTTTCAGTATTATCTGTTATACTGCGGTATCTACAGTCACTACAACTTTAAGCATTTTGTTTTATATTTTACTTTCTATACTTAGACTTTGATGTTGGTTTGCATTTCAAGAGTAGGACATTAACACCCTGACCCTGATTTCATATTCAAAGCAAATGAGGTCCAGGGAAGAAGGGCTTATGGAGGTCACTGCCTGAGACAACTTTAGTGATTAAGATGAACTGCATATCCTCAGGCTCCTATGGTGAAACCCTCCCTATCTCTAAAATGGGAATAAAACCGCTGGCCCTTCTACTTTTCTCCTGTGAACACTGCAGACTTTAAGGAGAGTTAAACCAGATGAGCATGTCAAGGTGACCACTTACATATTTTGATAGCAGAAGAAGGCATTACAATGATTAGTTCAAGATACTAGGTCACTGAAAAATCATGAGTGTGCATGCCCTCTCTCTCAAACATACACACACACGCACACCCCACAAAATACATTTCCATCCCACCTCTGCCAGCAGAGCTCAGCCTGTAGCAGTGTGTTCATACTCTACCAAGAGGCGCCTCGGGGTTTAGACTACAAATAAACTGCACAGTACATTCCACATCCATGGACAATCTAGAAAAGGATGCTAAGCTGTCTTTTCTTGCTATTGGCATGCCTCTGTCTGGGGACTCCTGTGGATATTGATGCCTACTAATCCTTGCAGAACCCTAGGCAGGGAGGCAAATACTGCTCTATGCCTACTACCAGATGAAGAAAGGAACCAGCAACACAGATGATTCATCCAACGTGATTTACAGATTTGGTCTTCAAAAGTAGCCAGAGGTCCTATTCTTTATATGGAGTGATTCAAAATTTAATCATTGGTGGTAGTCTGATCCCTCTTTTACTCACAGCAAAGACCCTGTTTCTTGCAACCTTGGAGCCATCCCTAGAGTAGGAAATAAAAGCCATTAACTGGGTCTCAAGGGTCGCAGGCCACTGTTTTCAGGGAGACCTAAACTCAGTCGGGTAAACTGAGTTTTGTCACCCCTCACTCTCATTCTTTTCCCTTTTCTCTTCTTCAAATTTCTAAGTCCACCAACCCCTGGGAACAGCAGAAACATTCTGGCCTTCTCTCAAAAATTGTGGTCCCACATATTGAGAGACTCCAGAAATACAACATCTACATTTGAGGGAGCCATTAGCTCTGATCAGTTTTAAAGCCAGAGCTGCTCAACATGTGCAGAAAGAAAACAGCAACATAAATAGGAGGAAACAAAGACAAGAACTTAACAAAAAATCATCAGCTGAGTTGTAGAACCAAGCTGTGACTGGGAGGGAAGGCAAGCGGGGGGCTCAGACTGGGGGCCTGATTTGCGTACAATAGAGAATGCCTCGAATCGCACTCGTCTCAGATTTGTTCATTTCCCTTGTCTCTAGCTCTGATGGGGCTTTTTTCACCAGAGCATATATTATTGATACAGCGTATTATAAATCTGTATCTCCCCAGGAGCTGATGCACAGGCAGCCATGCCATTCTCATGCTAGCCTTTGATGGGGACTTGGTCTAGACCAGTGGCACTGATCTGCTGTGTGAACCCTAACCCTGTGCTGCCTGTGCATTGCCAGGTGATTGCATTTCATTTAACAGCTCTGCCCTTCTGTAGCCTTGGTGCAGGAGGTCCCCCAAGCCCATCAGATATGGCTCTTTGGCAGAGAGGCGTGATGCCACGGGACCAGAAGACTGCCAGCTTATTTCCATTGTGACTAAAAATCCCATTTCAGCCTAGGATGGCAAAGGCAAACAATTTAATGCATTAACCTGCACTGACTCCTCACCCAGCTGCTTCCCGTCCTGATTGAAGGGTAAGAAGGTTAATTATTCCCAGGCTCATCTTCAGACTTCACAGACCATATCATCACTGCTGGCAGGGGCGCCTGGTCTGGCTGAACCCAGGCTGTGGAGGCCGGTGGTGGTAATGGAATTGGCAGCTGTTCCTGCTGCTGCTACCCCAGCTCCGCTCTTTGATATCAGAAGAGTCAGTCATGATGTCAAGCGCACATGTCCCCATTTTCAGATACCAGGAGTACAAGGAGTGATGGTTTTTCTTATTGCACAGTGTGCTTTGGAAAATTTGCGCAACTGTAGAGTGCACCCTTCTGCCACTGATGATCTCAGTAGACACCACTTGCAGCATGAGCACCTTCTCCTTACAAATCCAGTGTGGAGGGAGACCACAGAGCTACAGCCCTGGGGAGCTACAGCCTCTGGGAATAAGCTCCAGACACAGTAGAAGTAGAGGAGACCAGCTGATGCCAACGTGGGGCACCGGCTGCCCAGGTCCCAGGGCCCAGAGCATGGGGGACACCCATGGATGAGAGAACACCTTTTCATCCGTTGGCAACTGGAGAATGAGACAGAGGAAGAATGTGGTAGGCTGGGGGGAAAGACGCTTCTACTATACACTATCTATCTCTACTCCTCCCCCTCCCAGCCCCTTCACCCCCTTGAGGACATCATCCTTAAAATATATTTCATTTCACAGCTGCATTATGGTACCACAAAATCCTGGGAATCCAATTTAAGAACAGATTACCTCCTCACTTACTTCATTTGAAGCAATTACATGTTAATTTTCATTGAAACCAGCCTAATGCATACCAATCTGATGCTGCAATCTCATTTGAATACTTAAGGGAACATCCACAGAGTTTGGGGGCTCCAGAGATTTCTATTTAAAGGGCCACTTCCTCATTCCTTTTGTTGGTGGGCTCTCATCTATTTCTGGTCCCCTTTCGGTGGCTCTTGAGGACAGAAGCTCTCTCATGGTGAAATAAGAGTAGATCAGATTTCTCCTGAACAGCAGTAGCCGTCCTTGGAGAGGAAGCTCGTGTTCCGAGGTTTCTTTCTTCTCTCTGCCATTTATGTGCTGTGAGATTGTGAAGAAAACACCTCCACCTTGCTTTATCTTCCTTGCAAAGTCAAGATTTATTCTCTGCCGTCTGCACAGGAGAGATGCAATGCCAAGTCCCAGCCTTTTCTCAGCCTCCATCCACGCTCAGCCCTCTCGAATTGTTGATTACCATATATTGTATTCCCAACCATTCACCTAAGAAGGAAATAGCTTTCTAGACAAGCCCTGTGCATTGATTGTAGCCACTGGTAATTAATAACACTCAGGGACTTTGGAATCAGCTGGTCTTTTCGGTTTTAGAATAGGGAAGTTAAAAAAAAAAAGCTTATCTGCTCAACTTACGCTTTTAAAATACTAAAGAAATTCATGTTTGAAGCTACCACTTAAGTAGATTGTAAGACTGTAAAGGACCTGAAAACTATTGTGAAGATGCGATCTAAATGTGTTTTATATTATGTTGCAATTAATCTACGCTGACATGGAGGCGGGCAGATGGGGGTGACATGACTGATTTAATTCAAGTTGACTTGGAGTCATTGGTCCCAAAGCAGCCCAAGCTCTTCTTCAGTTTTGAATTAGGTACTTGAGGGTATGAGCACAGACAAGGAACTGGACAGATACTTGTAACTAACAGCTCAGTGCTGCCCTGAAGTAGGACAGGTGTCTGGGGTACTTTTTATTCTGTGCAATGCTCATTTATTCAGCGCCCACTGTGTGCTTGTTCTTAGATTCAGAAACAGAGCAGTATTTTTTTAAGTGCTAAGCCCCTGTTCTCATGGAACTTACATAGACAAAACCCCAAATAAACAAATATGTCAGACAGTAAATCCAATGCAGACCAATAAATTCCTGTGCAGACAACAGGAAGTATGGAGAGGGGTACTATTTTATTTTTGGTGTCTCACATCAGCCCAGCAGATTTGAGCCTGAGAAGAATCAAAGGGCCTCATTGGTCTACTTCTTTAGCATTGATTACATTAATGAAATCAATGCTTTATATATCAGAATATTTCAAAGCCCTTTGTCAAATCACAGCCCTTCACTTCTGAGAGCAATGACTTGTCACTCCTTCCACCAGTAGAAGCTTAGCTTGGAAGAGCCAAAGTATTGTCCATCCCATGGCCAGGAAGTCAAACAAGGTGGGGCACAGACCAGGGAAAGGGGCCCATGCTCAGAGTTTCCAGTCTGAAGACTGACTCACTTTTCTAACCTTTTTACACTCAATCAACTAGAGAAGGAACAAAAAGCAATGCTCCCTTCCCTTATGGAGACATTGGCAGATATTCTCTTTGTCTTCATGTAGCAAGACTGAATAACATTTGCATGGCTAGAGGGTTCACTAGACTGGTAGAATGTAGTTGCAATACAAAGAGACAATCATTTTAAATGAACACTCATGATTTCTAATAGAAATTTTCCAATGCAGAATTAGAAATGAATGTGAGTCATTCTGGAACTTTGGACTTCGATGACTTTGGGGGCTGACAAGAGTCTGCCTTGATCAAATGATGCCAGGAAATAGTCCCACCTCTTGAGAAAATATTAGCATAAGAAGCTCCGTGTTGTCCTCAATGGACACTTTCCCTCTTACTCTCCTTCAACCTGGGCTGCTCGTAGCACTGTACTTTCTTCCCTACACCTATGTTGCATTCATTCATATTGTTTTAATTAACTGCACTAGTTTTCAAGTCTGCAGATGAGGATAGCATGATGGCAAGGGGCTGAGCCATCTGTTAGATGTGGTGAAGAAGGTCTGTAACTGTCATCCTCAGCAGAGCTCATGCTTTTGGCTGGATCTTAATAATCATGACTTGCATTTCCATGGCATATCACAATTTCCCAAACCTATGCATGCCTTCCTCCCATATCTCCCAGTGCTGGGCACTATGCTAGGTCCTTGAGGTAGAAGGAACACTCCTGCTCTGAATGACATTAACGATACCCTATAGTTACTACTATGAGTGTGGTTAAGTACAGGATGCAGTGAGAGTCCAGAGAAGAGGTGCAGGCACTCATGTATCTGTTCCCTTTTTCAATTCCCAACCTTCTCTGCCTTGCTGTGTATCCAGAAACTGCATTCCCTAAAATTCTCAGGGTTCCTCGCCCTCTGGCTTCAGCATTGTCTTGGTCAGTGGAAGAGTAGGAGAAAGTATCACCCCCCACTTCTATTTGGATACTATCTATGGGCAGCGTCTCCCAGTGGCTCCAGCCCCTACATCCATGGTCCCAGCACTTGCTGGATTGGCCTGGCCACTACTTCAAAGCAGTGTTTCACCCTGTGTCTCTCCAGCCCTATTCAAATCAACCATTGTTTACTCCCTTGGTTGCCTCAACCTCTCCTTGTAGGCTTCTCAGCCCTTGCATCACAGGTGCAACCAAGTCCAACTACTGTTGTATCTAGACTGGTTTCTGACTAATACAGTGCCTAATCCAAGGAACTGGGAGAAGGGAGAAATGCTCAGAGAGACGCAGAGAAGGCCACACCTGAGCAAGGTTTAGAAGAAGCTATAGCAGTCAACCAATAGATGAATGGGGCAGAGATCATTACAAGGAGGAGGATGAGCATGTGTAAAGGCATTTTTAGGTTGTTTTGCTTATTTGCCCCAACAGAGAAAGGATCTTCCCAGGTTGAGAGCTGATGAAAGCGCAGGGCTCACCAGCCCTTGCCACACAGTGTGTGAATGATTTGCATGTAAAGGCTCCTACAAGGTTTGAGTGATAATCAATGAAGGGAGAGGAACGCAACATCATCGTTTTGTAAATTAAGCAAACATTAGAACGACAAGGGCAAGTGGTCACGGAAACACTGAGTCATGGCTTCTTCAATAGCTCCTGGGTCCCTGGCTGAATACCGAGGCTACTGTTCTAGAAAGGAGCATCATCGTCCAGATGACGGTTGAGCCTCCTCCTACAGAGTCATCTCCTCTTTCCCAAATGCCTCTGGAAGTTTGTGTGCTCCTGATAGGAAATGTTACCTATGTCTACCTTTCCTTTGTTTTCGGCCCTAATGTTATTATGTTTCTTTTCTTCAGCTTTCTTGAGAATAATTGACAAATAAAGCCTGTATATATTTAAGTTGTGCAACCTGATGTTTTCCTATTCATATACATTGTGAAACGATCACTGCAACCAGGCTAATTAACATGTCTATCACCTCGCCTCCTCACCATTTTCTTTTTCTTTTCTTTTCTTTGCGGTGAGGATACTTAAGATCCACTCTCAGCATACTTCAACTATACCATCCAGTACTGTTAACTACAGTCACCATGCTGTTCATCAGAGCTCCAGAATTACCCTACACAACTGAAACTTTGTACCCCTTAACCAGCATCTCCCCATTCTCTCCCACTCCACCCACCCTAGACAACCCCTCTTAGTCTGCTCTTATGAGTTGGATTTTTTTAGATCAACATATAAGTGAGATCATGCAGGGTTTGTCTTCTATGTCTGACTTATTTACTTAGCCTAAAGCCCTCCTCATTCATCCGTGTTGCTGAAAATGTTACTGTAGGATCTAGCAATCCCACTTCTGGGTATATATCCAAAGAAAATGAAATCACTATCCCAAAGGATTGTCCTCACTCCTGTGTTCACTGCAGCATTAGTCACAATAGCTAAGATACGGAAGCAGCCTAACTGTCCAGCAACAGATGACTGGATAAAGAAAATGCAAGCATTCGTAGAATGTCTATGCCCCTGGAGGCTACCCGTGATACTGTGTGACCTTGAACGAGTCAGGCCACCTTTCCAGATTTAGGTTTCCTCATCTTAAAGAGGCTGAACTTGATGATCTCCAAGATCCTTCCCCCTCGAAACAACCTATTATTCTAGTTCAGAGTTTAAAATGCAAACATTAATTTAACCTACTCTTCTCTGCTCTATAGGATCATGAGTGAGTTATCTGCAAATGCAAAGCCAATGGCCAGGGGTATGGGAAAGGAAGAAAGGCAGGCAGCAAAGGAAAAAGGGCAGCAGCAAGTTGGGGAGAGTAGGCTTTTTATGAGACTGATGTAATTACTGTCATAGTCTGAGTGGCTTCCCTCTTTGAAAATAACTTAACTGCAATCCAACCAATGCAGCCAACCAAGTGCCCTGTATTGCCCTCTCGTGGCTGATCAGAAAGGGATATTTACGGAGGAGGACATTGGGTTGCAGGGTCCTAACCTGTGAGAGGCTTTCGTAGGGGCAGAAAAGTGTTCAAAGTACTACCCAGCTCTCACTGCAGAAAGTCAACTGCCTTGACACACGCCTTGTACAACACTTGCTCTTTATTTTAAACACATTTTTAGATGGCAAGATACGATCTTTTCAATAACATTCCATATTTATACCTCTTTTATTTTTTTAAACAAAAGCTTGCATCTGAATAGAAATACATCTTCAAAAGAAGCCTTTTAACGAATCCATGGGAAAGAGAAAAATTTGTTGATGATGAAACAAATTCAATTGTACAATATTAAAAAAAAAAAAATCCTTCCACAAGACGATGAAGAATGACACGAAAAGAAGCAAAAACCCCGAGTGAGGTGGAAAGAGCTGCAGCATGAGTAAACTGAGGAATCAGCATGGAGCAGCCATCAGTGGGGCTGAAAGCTGGGGCCCGATGTTGACTTCTGTGCCCTTTCCTGTCTCTGAGCCCAGCCAGCCCTTTGTCTCTCTAGTCCTCCCAGGACTTGGACAGTGAGCCTTAGGATTGCAGGGAGTCCTTCAAAGCACAACCGTACTCTGGAAAGAGACTGCTAAGGTGACTTTGGGGGTCTATATTTACTGCCTCTCAATCATTTCCAGATCCAATTGGCTTCATTGACAACCCAAGAAATGATTGTGTTAACTGCCTGGCACTGAGCGCACCATCTGGGAGTGCCTCTCACATCCCAGCCAGTGGTGGAGGCATTGCAATCAGAGCTCATGGGGATCCAAGTTGATGAAGCGGGTGCGGTGCAGAGAATCCAGTGCATGCCAGAGCTGCTGGGGGCTTCCATCCTAATGCAAGCAAACACTTGTTTTGATCAGTAGGGTACACAGATCTGAATGAGACCTAGAGGGACAATGTGTGCGTGGTGCACACAGACTGGCTTTCAGACACAGAGAATTTGAGTCAGGATGTTAAGATAGCTTTCCTCTTTGTGATCTGTGGATGAAAATACTATTTAAATGCAAATCACAGAGGCGTTTATTACAACCGTGGATACGATTCCAACGTTATTTAAGAAGCAAGTCTCTAGTTGAATATCTTACCAACCACCCAGGTGAAGTGCCTCGCTGAGACTGGGCTCAGGCTGCCTGGAAGCACCACAAGACACTCAAGTACAGCCTGCTCCTGTCCTTAACCTGATCAAAGCAATCAGGTAGTGAGCATCATGTATGCACGTATGGAAAACAAACACTCAGAGGGATGGGCTCAGCTATAAACAATACCTAGGAGAGGATGACTTGGGGCAGTCGCTTTCAGGATCTCACTGGGGTAGATTCCTTCTGTCTAAAAACATAAAAGATGGTCCAATAGGCCCAGCAGGAATTCAGATATCTTCCAGGGCTTTTCTGGAGGTAACAAGATCCCCTCTGGCTGTTTCCCCAACTGTGACCAAGGAAGATTATCTCTGTGATCTTTAAAATAAGAAAACAGAGTCGGTGTTGCTTCCATTCAACACTAATCTGAACAGAAGCCCAGGGGTGCATTTTATCAGCAGCCCCTCCTGCTAACCCAGAAGACTTTTGCCATGTCATGTGTGTGTGCGCGTGTGTGCAAGTGAGCAGTCCCAGAAAATGTGTGTTAGGCCAAAACAGCATTCAGTCCAAGTTTTGCCCTCTGAGAGCCTGGGGACATCATGATTAGAGAGCAGGAGGCCTTCTCTAGTGGAAGGCCGCCTCTTGGCTGCCTTCAGTGTTGCCCACATAGTACTTGGCAGTACACACTCTCCCACTGGGAGTCTCGTTTTCTTGCTATTGACTCCACCAGTCATTCCCATACCAAAGCTGAAACATCATTCTCTATCACATCAGAGAAACACAAGAGATTCTCTAAGACGTCTCATTATTTACTAAGTGAATGGTTTCTGAAAATGTCTTTCTTCATTTTTTTTCTTTCTTCCTTAGTAATTTTTCCCCTAAGAGTGGAGCTGTACCCTTCTATGAAACATGTGTGCAAGAAGTGAACCAGGCTGAATAAAAGACACTAGTTTCTTTCATTTGCCATTCAATGCCTTATAGTGGACAGGACAAATGGTGGCAAGACTGATTCAATTGTGGTCTGTTTAAGATGCTCCAATCTGCATAACACTGTCTTAGCCTGAGTCACACACCAACCAGAACTAGAATGCACCACATAAAGAAGGCTATGCATTTTGAGATGAGAAAAGAGAGAAGGGGAAACATAGCTTGGCCTTCATTCAGGACAAATGGGAAAGGAAAAATGAGAGGGAGGGATGACCTTTTGTTGTATGGCAGAGTAGCTATTTGTAGTCTGAGTCATTTCTACCCTCTGTTGAGAAAAGCAAAGTTTCTCTCTTCCTTTGCCAAACGCCTATGCGAGAATCAAACTGGTTTCCTTCTGCCTCAAGCACGAATTGCTGACAACCTCGCCAGAAAATTCAAACTAGTGGTGAAGCATCTTTATTACTAACCAGGATTACGGAGACAGACCCAGCTTCCAGGTGGTGTTGATCGGTTAGAAGAAACGTATTCTATTTCACCTATTGCAGAATTTAGATAGAAAGGCATTCGGTGGAATGAATCTGAAGCCTAGTGCTTATTTTTCTTTAGCTGACTTTGATATCTGAGGAATCTACAACACTTTTCAGGAGGTCAGTTCATAAACTTTCACTGATCTTCCTAAAACAATCCCTAGTTTACACAGGGCATACCGTGACACTGAGTAGCCATACCAGCTTGCTTCGGACTGCAGAGGACCGAGCTCCTCGATGCCTGATGCTTACCCTTGTGTCCAAACCTCTGTGTGGCGTTAAAGCTGTATTAAGGCTTATTAAAAACAGCTCAGGGTGATAGATCCCTTCTGTTCACTTATCTTGTGCTGAAAATTTTTTGCCTGGAAGGCTTGTTTTGTTTTGTTTTCTAGAACTTTTCAAGAGAGAAAGGAGATTAAAAGTCAAGGAATCAAGAAAAAAATATATGTACATATATAAAATATATATTTATATATGTGCATATATATAAATACACACACATACAACATGAACGTACATACACATAGGTATGCACATAAATCTCTGGGGACTTCCTGACATATGCATTGCTACCAAGAAGACTAGCTCATTCTGTTTTAAACAGGGATTAAACTTTGGACCACAGTTTTCTTTCTCTCTCTTTTTTTTTTTTTTTTTTATGAGATAGGGCCTTGCTCTGTCACCCAGGCTTGTGTGCAGTGGCACAATCACAGCTCATTGTAGCTTTGACCTCCTCGTTTCGATCCTCTTGCCTCAGACTCTAAAGTAGCTGGGACTACAGGTGCACATATCACCATGCCTTTTATTTTTATTTAAAAAATACATATTTTTTTAAAAAATTTAATTTTACTGTTAGTAGAGATGAGGTCTCTCTATGGTCTTGAATACCCGAGCTCCAGTGATCCTCCCACTTCAGCCTCACGAAGTATTGGGATTACAGGCATCAGCCACCATCCTCGGCCTAAGTTTTACTTCTCTTGTTACAGAAAGTGAGAATTCATATTCTATATGAATAGAGAAGTTCAATAAACAACTCTATGTTGATTCATTGAAATCTTGAACATATATCTAGAAATAACAGTATATTTTAATGTCATTTTCAAATAAAAATCCATATCTCTAAGTTACCTTTTGCCATAAAATTTCAACCAAACATGGATAGGATTGAAAGCATTTGCAGTGAAGCCCTTTAGACAAAAATGGAAAGGCATTAAGCCCCATGCCACACGGCAACATGATATTAGGAATATACTCAGTGCATACCTCCAGTCCACTGGATCACACTTCAGCCATATGTCGACAATTCAGCTCTCTGGAGAGGCAACTGTTCTTGGCAGAGATAAGACATGCAGAAACTCTGAAGACCATATTATTTCCTAAGTGTTTTGGTGCCAGGAAAACCAAAATTATGGAAAGAGGAGTGCATTACTCACTTATGTAATCATTCATTCATTTATTCAGCAAACGCTTTTTGAGCATCAAGTCTGCACCAAACAAAGTTCTAGGCACTGGGGTATAGCACAGAAAAGACAATGTCCTCCCCTCCTGGAGCCTATGTGCTATTCAGAAGAGAGACGGGAAGAAAAAAGATGCAAGTTTATTGCAGAGAGCAGTAAGTTCTCTAAAGACAACACACAGGGCAACGGGCTAGAGTTGAGCCCAAGCGAAAGGTGTTACATCTTTAAGGAAGTCCATTTTAAGGAGGTAACACTTGTCCTGACTCCAAATAGTAAGCAGGAGCCTGTCAAGTAGAGGACCAGGGGCAGAAGAGGGGAGAACCAGGCAAATTGTAACCCAGGAATGGAAACCCACACATCTCATGTTCTCACTCATAAGTGGGAACTAAGCTATGAGGATGCCAAAGGCACAAGAATGATACAAGGGACTTTGGGATTTGGAAGAAAGAGTGGGAGGGAGGTGAGGGATAAAAGACTACACACTGGGTACAGTACGCACTGCTGTGCACACTCAGTGTGCTAAGAGAGGAGAAAATGTGGTGTCCCCGAGCCAAGAGGAGAGGAGCGTGGCTGGCCAAGTGGCCCACGGGGACACAGTGGACATGGAGGTGAGGGGAAGGTAGGGGCTAAATCTTGTAGGTCTTGACACCTTGATAAGTAGACTGGATTTTAAGTATGAAGGGTTTGGCTGAAAGGTTCTAAGCAGGGAAGCAATATAATAGAAGATTCATGTTTTAAAAATATTTCATTTTTTTCCTTATAAACAACAGAAGTTTATTTCTCATTGTCCTGGAGGCCAGGACATCCAAGATCAAGGTGCTGGCAGATTCAGGGTCTGGTTTGGCCCCACTGCCTGGTTTATGGACGGCACATTCTTGCTGTGTCCTCACATGGTGGAAGGGGTGAGGGAGAGGATGTGGAGAAATAGGAATGCTTTTACACTGTTGGTGGGAGTGTAAATTAGTTCAAGGATTGTGGAAGACAGTGTGACGATTCCTCAAGGATTTAGAACTAGAAATACCATTTGACCCAGCAATCCCATTACTGGGTATATACCCAAAGGATTATAAATCATTGTACTATAAAGATACATGCACATGTATGTTTACTGCGGCACTGTTCACAATAGCAAAGACTTGGAACCAACCCAAATACCCATCAATGATAGACTGGCTAAGGAAAATGTGGCACATATTCACCATGGAATACTATGCAGCCATAAAAAGGATGAGTTCATGTCCTTTGCAGGGACATGGATGAAGCTAGAAACCATCATTCTCAGCAAACTAACACAAGAACAGAAAACCAAACACTGCATGTTCTCACTCATAAGTGGAAGTTGAACCATGAGAACACATGGACACAGGGAGGGGGGAACATCACACACTGGGGCTTGTTGGGGGCTGGGGGGCCAGGGAGGAATGGCATTAGGAAAAATATCTAATGTAGATGATGGGTTAATGGGTGCAGCAAACCACAATGGCACATGTATACCCGATGTAACAAACCTGCACATTCTACATATATACCCCAGAACTTAAAGTATAATAATAATAAAAATATTTAAAAATTTTTTAAATTTTTTATTTCAATAGGTTTTGGGGGGACAGGTGACATTTGGTTTCATGGATACATT
>NW_016805314.1:1744461-1803688 GCF_001698545.2 Rhinopithecus bieti | reverse complement strand
TGGGGCTTGTTGGGGGCTGGGGGGCCAGGGAGGAATGGCATTAGGAAAAATATCTAATGTAGATGATGGGTTAATGGGTGCAGCAAACCACAATGGCACATGTATACCCTATGTAACAAACCTGCACATTCTACATATATACCCCAGAACTTAAAGTATAATAATAATAAAAATATTTAAAAATTTTTTAAATTTTTTATTTCAATAGGTTTTGGGGGGACAGGTGACATTTGGTTTCATGGATACATTCTTTAGTGGTGATTTCTGAGATTTTGGTGCACCCATCACCCAAACAGTGTACACTGCATGCAACGTGTGGTCTTTTGTTCCTCGCCCTCCCCAACCCTTCCCCCCAACTCCCCAGAGTCCATTGTATTACTCTTATGCCTTTGCGTCCTCAGAGTTCAGCTCCCACTTATGAGTGAGAACACACGATGTCTGGTTTTCTGCTGCTGAGTTATTTCACTTAGAATAATGGTCTCCAATTCCATCCAGGTTGCTACAAATGGCACTATTTCATTCTTGAAAAATATATTTTTGCCTTTCTTTTGGAGAACACAATATCAAGGGAAAATCAAGATAACAAAGAGGTCAGTTAGGAGGCTCATGCAGCTATTGTCGTTTTGATGACAGTGGATTAAACTAAAGGCTGTTGAAATAGAGGTAAAGGTATGAAGTGGGGATATATTTTGGAAGTTCACTCAACAAAATGTGTGAATGGGTTAGAAACAATGGAGATGACGGGATGGGGAGGGAAGATAAAGGAGGGATAAAGTTTATATGCGGCAATTTTGGTGTGAACAACAGCGTAGAAGGTGGTGTCCTTTGTTGAGAAGGAGGAGGCATCATTAACAGGGTTTGAGTAAAACAAAAGGATCAGTATATGTTTGTGTGGGACTTTCTATCAGATCACTATCCCTATAAGTCGGGAGCTCAGTGGAGATGTTGAAGCAAAGATATCAATTCATGAAAGAGATTCCAGGTGTGTTCGTGCAGACAGGGTACAGAAGACGCAGGGTCAACTCTGGCATGACAACATTCAAGATGGTGCGGTGTGCCATGCAGAGCTCAGAGAAGCTGAGCAAAGAAAACTAGGGAGTGACGTGTCATGGATATTAAGAACATTGGGAACAACGAGAACATATCATAGATTGTTCCCATGATACACTGCTGTACAGTAAGCTGCCGTTAACTCATTCAAAAAACAGTAAAAGTCAGGCGCAGTGCCTCATGCCAGTAATCCGAGCACTTTTGGAGGCCAAGGCAGGAGGATGACTTGACCCCAGGAGTTTGAGACCAGCCTAGGTAACAAAGCGAAACACTATCTTCACAAAAAATTTTATAAAATAAAGAAAAAAAAAGATTAACCAGGCATAGTGGTGCACCTGCACTTCTAGCTATTCAGGAGGCTGACGAGGGAGGATCTCTTGAGCCTGGAAAGCTGAGGCTTCTGTGGGCTCTGACCATACCACTGTACTCCAGCCTAGGCAATAGAGTGAAACCCTGTCTCTAAATAAATAAATAAATAAATAAATAAATAAATAAATAAATAAATCTTTTACTTGAACTACCAACTACCATTCTACATTAGCCCATTGCAGGTCACATGAAAACCTCAAGATGTTACAAATCCTTGAGAAAAGTTAGTTTTATGTCGTGTGAAACTGACTTGACTGGAAATCAGGAGGACTCTATGTAGGGAGTAGCTGACAGAGTCAATGCCTGTGCCTCCTTCTTTTGGCCAGGGGTAACATCCAGGAGAACAGGTCTCTATTCTAGCCACAAGGGCTAACACAGTGCCTGGCTAATACATGTACACTGAATGAAAAGAGGCATATGTTTGGGAGTTTTACATGCCTTTTATGGATTTTTTTTTTAAACAAAAAGATTCTTAGAGTGAAAGGAGAACTCAGCTTATTCTCAAGCTTTCATAAATACCTGCACTAAAATAATCACTAAAACTATCTAGGCACATGCTTCCTAACGTAGTTGTGACTATCTACAGCTAAATGATCATGCTCAGGGAATTAAACATCGCAGCTCAATGGCAGTACACTTGGGGCTTTTCACAGTGAGGCAGCGAAAAGTCATCAATTCATCAGAGGCATTGCCAGAACACTTGGGAGGGGATGCTGTGTATGTCTAAGATGTATCATCACGATCGACTGGGCCCTGGACTTTTAACATTTTAAATAAAGTCAGTTGTGCCTGAGTTTGTTTAAACTCTGCAGATAGCGTATAGGTGGGCTGTGGGTACAGACAGATGGGATACCAGAGACAGAGGAAGCTGTGCAAATGCCAAGTAGCCAGACCAGTGACCAACCTGGACACCTCCTGCTGGGTACTTTTGTTTACTAATCTCCTGTTCTTGGCAGCTCCTTTGGTGCGGTCACGTGGCTTCTCCACATGGAGCTGCTTAATTGCTGCCTGCGGAGAGTTTGACCCTTTTAATCCAGATGGCTCAAATCTCCCTGGCACCGACCAAGCTGCCCCTTTCTCGGATAAAGCCCAGTTGTCTCATTACCTCTGAATGGTCCTCGTTTAGACAAACTCTCCAATGACTTCCATCTTGGAAAAGCTAAGTTGAAATATCATACAAAAGGCAAAGGAAAGAGAGGGTGGGAAGAGAGGGAGCCGTGTTGGTATCACTCCCCTTTCCCTTTTCATTTCTGGAATATGAATGTGTTCATTTATAACTCAACATTCAAACTAATTGTTAGCTGAAGGCTTTCAAGTAAAAATGTAGGTCAAGCCATATTATGTGGGATAATGGCAATTGTTTCAGCTTCAGGGAACATGTAAGTAATTGAACCTCACTATTTCACTGACTTATTACAGACCAATATCCACCCTCGTTGCCACAGAGCACATGATCCCAGGCCACCCTCAAATTGACTCAGGTTTAAGATTCCCTTGCTGAGCTGGGCCTGGGATTACAGCAGGGACTTGGCAGGCTGGTGGAGGGAGTTACAAGGTTCTCTATCTCCGCCTCCCTCCCACACATGCACAGGTGCTATCTAGAACAGCCCCTCTTTCCCGATATGGAAACAATTTTTAGGTTAAAACGGAGAAGATGGTTCGAGTGAAGGTGGACTCCGAGCCAGTGTCTGCCAGCATGAAGCAGACAGCAAGGCTGCATGATGACAGAAGCCTGCAGTGTCAGCCAAAAAATCCGAGAAAACTGCCTGGGACCCCCAGCCTGGAGGGTCAACTCATGACAATTAAGGACAATTAGTCATGTGGTCCGGCTGCTGCAGTGCCTGAGTCTCATACTGACCCTGGAAACAGGATCAGTGCTTCTCTGCTGCCTGCTGGGTTTTGTCTCTTCCCATTGTTTTCTGCACTCCTCCAGCTTACCATGGTCTTCCTTTGGTTCCTTTCTCTCACCTCTTCTTTCTTTCTCTACTTCCTAACGGGGCCTCTTTACTATGCTCCTCTTCCCTTTCTTTTGATTTCTCTTCTCATGTTTCTTTCCCAATCATTGAATTTTAATAGCTCTCTTTTCTACAATAATACACATAGTTTTCTGAGCTAACAGTACTATTATATTAATAAGCAGACACATTTATTTATTCTGAACTTACCAGTGTTCTACACCCTTGGGAATTTTCTATGTTCCAAGTTTATGCATCTGGAAATATGGGGCATGATTTCAGGAAGTGGCATTCCATCTTAAGCCATGCTCAGACTTCAGGTCTCAACTCGCGCTCCTTCAGTCATGCCTGTTGGAACTGTGGATGAATCCTTCCACCCACTGGGAAGAAGGCGATGGGGATGTGGGTCAGACGGGGTGAACTGACACAGTGAACCTGACGTCTCCTCATGGTGAAAGAAGGAGGACATTGTGGAAGCTCATCAGAGATGGGCTTCCTTGTTTGACTTCAATGGTGCCCTCCTCATTGGCTTCTCATGAAATATTTTATATATATATAAAGAGAGAGAGAGAGAGAGAGAGAGAGAGAGAGAGAGAATTACAGGGCTACAATCATGGCTTACTGCAGCCTTGACCTCCTAGGCTCAAGTGATCTTCCTGCCTCAGCCTTCTGAGTAGCTGGAACTACAGGCGTGCTCCACCATGCTCAAATAATTTCTTTTTCTTTTCTTTTTGTAGAAATGAGGTCCCGCTATGTTGCCCAGGCTGGTCTCATGCAATCCTCCCTCTTTGTCCTCCTGAGTAGCTGGGACTAAAGACATGCACTACCACACCCACTTATTATTATTATTAATTATTTTATTTTTTGGTGGTGGTGGGGGGGGGGGCTCCCACTATGTTGCCCAGGCTGGTCTGGGAATCCTGGGCTCAAGCAATCTTCCTGCCTTGGCCTCCCAAAGTGCTGGAATTGTAGATGTGAGTCACTGCACCTGGCTGAAATCAATTTTTAAAGAGCTAGAATATTTTTGTATCTTTTACTACTTTATAAGTTATCAATTTTAGGAAAAAAATAGATGAACAGGAAGGATGCAAAGAGAGAAGATGGGACGGGGAAAATGGAGGGATGGAGGGAGGAAGGGAAGGAAGGAAGGAAGAAAAGAAGGAAGGAAGGAAGGAGGAAGGAGGAAGGGAGGGAGGGAGGGAGGGAGGGAGAGAAGGAGGGAGGGAGATCCTATAATCTCATCACTCAGAAATTTCTACTGTGAATATTTTGGTACATAGCCTTATGTGGCACAGCCTGTTGCATGCACCATGACATATCCACTTTGACATAAAGGATGCCCCAGCTCTTGAGGCACACAGATTCTCTTCTTAGGATTACTTCTTTCCAGTGCAACAAACACATCCTGGGTGGCAGGATTGTGCCTTGCACAACTGGGAATAGAACAACAACAACGGAAAACACAGAAACACAGTCCCTGTCTCCATCAGATGTGCTCTCTAGGATGACCTTCCTAAACAACACGCATACACGTTGGTGTATACCGTATGCATAACTTAAAATGCGGTTCTGCTACTAACAGACTATTTGAAGTTCAGAGGTGCTGTGACTCTAGGTCTGCTGATGAAGGCCGCTTGATGGGACAGCAAGGGAGAGGACTGGCATTTGCCCACCCTCTGTTATGTGTCAGGCTCCTTGCTCTGCATTTTTGTCTGCATCACGTCATTTAACCCTCCAGCCTGGGAAGACCTTCAGCGGTGAGGAAATGAAGTCTCGGAAAAATTAAGTGTCTTGACTAAATTCACAGCCACTCAGTGGTACAGTTGAGACACGGATCCAGGAGGCAAAATATGCATACTACCTTCCCTTTTAGGCTTAAGTATCTCCATGCAGAAGCTGCAGAAATCTCAGGAAAGGAAAAAGTACGTGCCATAGGCGTCTTCTCTCCTTGCTGTCACCTGCCCCAGCCATACATAACTGAATTAGCAACAATGTAACAATATAACCTGAAGCTCACTTAATAGTCTTGCACTAAATAATACATTAAAATAAATAAATTATCCAGACAAACTGTAGGAGTACAAAAAGGCACTTTCACATGATTGCAAATATCAACGTTCCTAAGCTGGAGACTGTATTTGTAGCGATGTGCTCCACAGCAGCAAAATGCCCGAGATTAGAAATGCCAGCGCAATAGCAAAGGGGAATTGGCTGAGCTAAGAATCACATTCCTTCTGTACATTTCAGTTGGAGCCACCGCGGACCCCAAAGACAGTAGAAGGGCCTGATTCCAATCTGGCAGGGACGAGGTGCCAATTGGTATCAGTCTGTCAAATCTGTCTTGCATAAGCCTGGAGAGAGGCCGGTGAGGAGGAGGTGCTGCCTGTGCCTGTGTGCATCTAGGGGGTCACCTCCAGAAACATCTGCCGCTGCAGTTCCACAACAGGCATGGTGGGGATGAAATGAAGGCCGGCCCTGGCATCAGTTGCTTTTCTATGGGGCCAATTTGCAATGTAGATGCCATAGGCTCCCGGAGGCCCCGAGGAACCTATGGCCTTTCCAGTCCAATTTGGCTCTGTTGTGCTCAGTTCGGAAAAGTTGCACTTGGTTTAATGCCTCAATAAGAGGCACTTGATGTGTGCAAGCACCTGTAACCATTGGGACAGGCTGCTGTGCCAGGAACAGGGAAGACAGGCTCCACACAGCATGCCGATTGGGAGCAAGGGAGCTGTGTAAGGTCAGTGTGGGCTCATGGGGCACTCCCAGAAATGCATGGCATCTGCTCCCCTCAGGAAACATCCTTCTGAAAAGTTGTGCAAATGGGTGATCTGTACTACAAAGTGGGGCAGCGGGAAATTCCACTAGGAAGAGCAATGAGAAAACTACTCCAGTGTGTAAATAGCAAAACTCTTCCATACTGTGGAAAATAACCAGTCGACAACACCTGAATTCTTTAAGGTCAGAAAGATACCTTGCCACCTACTTATAAGAAGAAGGGATATTTTCCTGTCTCTTCTCACCACTCTGAGAATAAGTGAGATCCACCTCGCTCTTGTTTGTGGTACAGTTCTACGGCAGGGCACGTTGTGTGCCCCATGACAGATCCACTTTGACAGAATGGATGCCCCAGCTCTTCAGGCACACTGACTCTCTTCCTAGGAATACTTCTTTCCAATGCAAGAAACACATCCTAGGAGCCAGGAGTTGTGCCTTGCATTGGAAATAGAACAAAAAAGCATGTAGCCCCTGTCCCCTTCAGGTTTATTCTCTAGTATGGGATAGAGATGCATAAAAAGTATATGTACATATTCTATTAAAATCTCAGAAGAGAGAAGAAGTCAGAGTTAGGGTACTTTTGGAGCTAAAATAATGCTTTCTGAAAGGGATGCCATCTGAACGAATTCCTGAGGAATGAAAAAGAGTGGTCAAGGAGAAAAAGAATGGGAAGGCTATTACAGGCAAAATACAGAACATAAGCCAAGACTTAGAGGCGTGAAGCAGGCAGTGACTGAAGGGATCCATTGCAATTCTACCTTGCAGGAGTGTGACCTGTAGGAATGGTGGGAAATGGGGCTGAGACGTAGGGAGGAGAGATCAGGTTACGGAAAGATTTTTGTGCTATGACAAGGAGCTTAGATGTGAAACAGTCAAGGACTATAATAGTTCATATTTTACAAAAACCTGCCTGTCCTCTGTGTAGAAGATTTGAAGATGCAAGGTTGGAGTTCAGTGAGACAGGACAGGAGGCAGGGAAATTAGATAGTGAATTATGGCAATAGTTAAGGCAAGAGATAGTAAAGTGTATACCTACGTACTGTACACGCCTAGTGATAGAGAGACAGACTGAGAAGAGGACAATATCAAATTGGAAGGGCTTGGTGAGAAAGAGGAAGGTCTTAGGTTTCTGGCCTGCATTATATGGAACAGGTTACATCATAGATATTCACATACATTCAAACACACACACACACACACACACACACACACGGCAGAGTTCATTGGTCTACCCAAACTCCCTTATTTAGCTTGATGACATTACAGAAGGGATATTCGTTAATTCAACAGATATTTACTGACCATGGCTTCTGTGGCTTGTCTTTGTGTAAATTCCACCCAGTGGGGAAGATAGTGTGCCTGGTTACCGTATTGAGGAGTCGAAGGTCACTGGTACCAGGAGGTCATGTTACAAGGTCAACACAGATGAGGTAGAGTGATGTTACAGGTGGATGCCACCTAGAAGCGGCTGCTGCTCAGCCATCTCTCTTCACACTGAGTTTTCTTTTGTCTAAGTGAGCAGCCTCTCTGCGGTGGAACACAACTGGCACGATCAATATTAAAATAAAGGGTGGGGAGGGCAGGAGAGGAAGAAAACAGCCACTCGAGTCCATAGAGGTAGGAAAGATTGATCAATGGCCTCAGGAACAATCCATACTAATTATGGTGATAAAAAGCTGTCAGTCAATACCCTGGATATTAAATTGAGTGGATTGGAGACAACAGGTCTGCTTTCATTTCCCTGACCATTTTATTTATTGAAACACTCAGATACAAATGGGCGTTTGGTGCTAAGATTACGTTATTGTTTCACCTGCTTTGAACTGCAAATGCTTTGATAGCTGAATTGAAAAAGCTGTCAAATGTCCCTCTGTAGTTTCTATGCAGAAGTCTTCCTTCACCATCTGATGAAATTCCATTTTGTAAAGTCTGACAGTGATACTCGTCATTAAATCACAGCTGATAGCCCACCTCACATATCGAAACACAGCTCTATGTCTGTATATGTACACGCGGGGGTGGGGAGCTGGTACTGAACACTGGAAGGAAAGGAGGGATTCCTTAGCTAGGAGAGAATAAAGCCTTTCTGAAGACAGCGACGGCTGTCAATACTTTGCTATAGAAAGTTGTGCTTCTGTGAATATGGCCATTCAAGTAAGTTTGTGCCCACATGCCCAGGGCCAAAGGAAATGAAGAAATGGATTCAAAATAAGTTAATGGAGATGGGCTGCTTCACCCCACCCCAGTTCTATAGCTGGTAATTCAACTGTCACAGAAGCATGTGCTAGTGGTCAAAACTCAAAGGGGGCTTGCACAATGCAAACTCAATCTGCTGGATACTATTTGGGCCTGTGTCCTCCCAGTATGATGATCTGCCTGCCCATGGCCAGATCATAGTGGTGCTGGCTAACCATCTTCCAAATCAATCCCCAATCTGGGAAAACAACACCCAGCACATACTTTATCAGTGATGCTGATCAATATCACAGAAAGATACTAAACAAACTGTTTTGGTCCCAAGATTGTTCCCAAGAGTGATTGCCATGGGATACATGTGTGTGGTTATCAACCAGACAGCTTTCACTTGGAAAACTTCTTTCAATATGTCAAAAACATGCAAATATAGGCAGAGAAATGTAAAAAGATCTCTCAAAGTTTAATAAGTTATTGTTTTGTTTTAATTTGGAATTATTGTTTCTGTGAGAATGCCTATTTTGTTCACAATTTTAGTCCAGTGTCTCAAAGGAGAAGTTCAAGGGGTGGTGAGTAGAAAGACATCTCAATGGTGCAACGTGGGGGAAGGAAATGAAAGAGGAAAAAAGGATGGGGTGGAGCACAGGTGTTAAGGTTTTAAGGAGACGCACCGAGACTAGGAGGCATGGCGCCCCTACTGTTTCAGCATGGGAGTGCAGTGAGGCGTTCAAAGCACCAGTTGTTACAATGTTTTTTATGTGAGAAAGCACCTGACTGTCTCCCCAAGCGTACATTGTGTATTATGTGGGTACTCGGCCTTGGTATCCGGAAAGTAGCAGGGTCCCAAGAAGACCTATTTCTTAAGCTAAGACTTGCTTTTCTTACTGCAGGACTGAGTAGATTTCAGGGAACAGAACCGCTGGGAGGGAGTCTGTAGACCTGGGTTTAAGAACAATACCCTCTGATAACCTACCCGGGGCAAGTCAGTTCACCGCTTTGTCCCTCAGTCCTTTAGATTTTAGAAACTAGACTACTTCACTATTTTCCAGTTTTTTATGTTGTGCATCTGTAGTGGATCATGAAATCAATGGAATGATTTTTATCCATGAGTTTTTAAAATGAAATAAATAAGATAGAATAAAAAATATCAGCATATATTGAACATCAGAAGAATAAGTTGTGTCATGAGATAAAAAATATTTGAACACCACTGGATTAGAAGACCTCCAAGACACCTTCCAAATGGAACAATGTATGAGTCTCTGATTCTAATTCTCAGCAGGCTGCCACCAATCAGCCTGGAGCCAACTACCTACAGCTCATGTGAGAGTTTCCACGCTCCCTTTCCTGGTCAGCAGAGTTCTTTCTCCTTTATCTCTCATTTACAATTTGATGTTACAATGTTGCTACAATTTCAGTTTCGATAACACTGAGTTAATTAAGACATGATCTCTAAGAGGCAGGTGGTTACAAGGAGATAAGCAGCGGCTTCTGCAGGCAGTAAACAGCTGGTGCTCCTGACCAGCTTCTGGGGATTTGCTCCATTTATAAAGAAGACAAAACTATCGCTCCCAATTAAACAGGAATATAATGTTTGCACAAATATGTGGCAGATTACTCAGACATTGCTCTGGTTGTGATCAAAACAGTCCAGGCTGCAGGGCTGCCATATACAGGTTGTGCAGGTTGTTCACTGCACAAGGGTGCCTGGCCAGGAAGCATGTGAGGCTGAAGTGCAAGTACTATTTGCTTGTTAAGCTATGAACCCCAGGTTGGGGCTACATCCCCTGATGGAATTTACATAGAGATGCTACAAGTTCACCACACCTTGTACTTGTGGGGCTATATGTGCCCACAGGGTGCAAGTTTCCCACTTCTTAAAAGGCACCCTATGGGCTGGTAGCCAGACTTGCCTGGAGTTGAAATAGAAGACTGAAAAGGCAAAGCTAAAACAATAGCATTAGATCGGGACAGGGACACCATCTGCAGGCAACTGAGGTGCATGGTCTGGAGCATGAGTCTCATCATTCAAGCACGTGGGTAGGTGACAGCTGCCACCCATAAAGTGACAGTCCAGCTGACCATGCACAGAGGTGGCACTCTTTACAGGAAAAGCACAGACCCTGGAAGTTTCAGAATAGATGAATTAATGGAGATGGCTGCAATGCCAAAGACTCTTCACACAAAAGATTCTCTATAGGATTCTTTAAAATACTGGACTACCTTTTTTGCATTTAAGATATTATTAGATTTATCATGAGTCACACTTTTGGGGGGAAGATACTAATTACATCAAGCACAGCATGTTCTTTCATGCACAAAGTTCCACTGTTTTGGCTCTTATTTGTATGAAGCAGGCATTATCACTTTTAATTTTTGGTAAACTAATGATATAACTACTGATATTTTAAGTTACTAAATTTAAATCAGTCAACACCTCATAATTAAAAAATATCCTAGCTGTTTTAACTTTCCACATCATAACACATTTATTTCTAACAGGATCAATGGATATTCATAACAATACCTATGACCGCAAAATACTTGCCATGAATCTTTATTTGCCTTAATTGGGCAAAAGCAGAACTGGTAATATATTTTAGTTTATCCCCCAGGGTAAAGTTTGCCTCAACTGCAAAACAGGAATCGCAGATGAGTCCATTTTTGTGTGATGAGCAGCCTACCATGCCCAGTCGGAGGAACTCAACCAATGCCGGAACCCTTTTCCCTCTGGCTCCTTTGTGGAAGACGTCCTCATCACAATGACCCGCATGAAGCTATCAGATCGAAGTATTTGAGGAGAAGCCCTTTCGTCAGGCGTTCACACTTTCTTCTCACGACTGTTCACGAAGTCTCTCCTACCTTCCAGGCTCCATGTTCAAGACATTCTCAAATAGAAAACTTTTTCCCAGGCAAGCCTGACCTAGGAGGTCGCATCAGTGTTATTTACTCATTATGATATCTCAGTTGTTATGCCAGCACAATAGCAGTTACAACTGAGTTATCATAAAAGAAACCCATAGACTTCTTTTTACTTGAAATACTAGAAGAGATGGAAGTTGTCTCTCTGAGGCCTGACACAGGATGGGCAAGTGATATTCCCTGACGAGATTTAGAACTGTGAGCCATCAGCACCCAGGAGCACCCTGGCCTCCAGTGCAACACAGACCGAGTGTCCCCAGCATCCTGGCTGACGTGGCACCAACAGCCAAGTGAAGCTAACTCAGGATCAGTGACCTGCTGTAGTTCCAGTGCCACTCAACCAGGTCAATCACATTCCCAAATGTGTATTCCCAGGAGGAAGGACCATTAGCAATAACACAACCACCACACACGCAACCCTTACACACTCTCTCTAGAGAGCTGAGCTGTTTCTGAACCTGCAGAAGGAAGGGGTACACATGTCTTAAGCAGCCTCTCTATAACTTAAATTCTCAGGAATTCCATTTACGGGAACATTGGCCTTACAGACCTACCTACAGATTAAGTCCAGAATAACTGCTGGAGCTTCATGCCACCTGAAACAAATTTACTCAGCTGGATTAGTGACCCTTGGTCATAGTCATATCATGGGAAGCTGCCATTTATTTAGCGCCTACTATGTGCCAGACACTTAGCGTCTGGCAGCACCAGAGAACATCCTCTGAAATCTGTAGACTGTACACTCCCAGGGCCAGCATAGCCTCCTTCTGAGGCCCTCTCCTCTCAGACTCTCCACAGGTACCCTTGGTCACCCTGTTCCTCTCATGGTGAGCTGGGCTTTCCAAAAACTGCATGATGATTTATGGCTTGGTAAATGTCGACTCCCCTCCCTGCAGGCCCTAGAACAAGGCAGGCAGGAAGATGAAGAGTGAGGAGACACTAGGGGAAGAAATCAGCGCTTCTGCTGGCCGGGCAGGGCCTGATTGCTCCTTGATGGGTCAGTAATTAATTGGTCCAGAGTGGTGGGTCTGAGGCTGCAGAATTGTGCCTTGTGAATAGGCCCTAGAGGGCGGGGGGAGTTACATTGCTTGTAAGGTCATTAAGAGAATATTATAAGTAATACTCCATGACTCCCTCATTAAATACTAAGTGAGTCATTCAATCTTGGGGTTCTATTTCTATTCCCCATTCTAAATGCAACTTTAATGATTTAAAATCCCTTCAACCCAATTACAGCCCTGTATTCTGATTAGGAACTCTCGCCCATTGTGAGCGGGAACCATTATCCCGCAGCCTATAGCAAAATTAGTACCTAGAGATGTTGCACTAGGAAATAAATCTTTCCCTGACATTTCAAGACCAATTCCCGGCCAATTACAACACACTCTGTTACTCTAGTAATGTGAAACTGAGTTGCTTCTTGCAATCAAAGGTCGCTGGTCAGAAAGATAAGAGAAAAAAATCATTCAAGAAGGGGAAAAGAAAAGTATGGGGAGAGAAAGTCAATGGAATGGTGTTGAAGGAAAAGCAGAGTGGCCTAGGAGACAGAATCTGTCACTGAGGCTTGACTGCACTCTGTCAGAGAGGCGTTGTTGCAGATCATGGGGACTGGGGACAGTGGGGTTGGGGTAGAAATGACATCCTGCTTCCTCCCACAGTGGGATGCTGCAGCAGTTAGGGCAGTAGTCAGTACTGGAACTAATAAACTCCAAAGTGTCCACAGCTAACACATGAGAAGAGTCTTTCAGGCCCAGGTAGAGTCCAGTGTGGGTGTTCCTGGTCATTAGGCAAGGCTAGGGCCGGAGCAAAATCTGCTGTGGGCACTCTTGAAGCAGCTCAGGTTAATGGAGTGTCCTCCCTTTCTAATACGTGTCTTCCAGGATCACCCTGCATGCTATACACAGCTGCTGGGAAGTCTGGAAGTAGCACATATAACCATGTGGGTGACAACCACACCTAGACACAAGGATGGCTGGGGGATGGAGTCCGGAACTTTTTGGACATGCATGCCCACGACCGAGGAGGGAACTCAGCCTGAAATGGACAGCAGCTGCCTCTGTCCCAATGTCTTCTTCAGTTCTGGTCTTTGTTCTCCACTCAATCAGAGTGAATTCCTCTCAGTTCAGGGCTTTCAAGTCTGTTTCTTTCTACGCCTTATGTGGTTAAGACACCACTTAGAGCCTTGTGCTTCCTGAACATCCTGGCCGCAAACGATGCGGAAGAGGTAGCCACCAGTCCCTGCAGAGCCTTGGCGGAGACAGTGGATGAAAGGATTCCTGTGGAAGGGCTCCTGTGACTCTCTTCGTGCTTAAGATATTAACACTCTGGCTGACCATTCTGAGAAGAGCCCTGGGCTGGTTTTTCTTCCCACTCCCAAATTAGGCAAAGACTCAGAAAGCCAGGGAGAAGCAAAAGTGCGAGCAGCAGATGAAGAGCTCAAGGATCCTCAGATCTACAGGCAGCTGCCTTCGATGTGCCCATTGCAGCCACAAAGGAGGCGCCCAGAATGAGCCCCTCTCAGACAAAAAGAGGGGGCGTCGAGCGGGCCGGCAACTCTAGTTTTGAGTTCTGTCTTCTTCTTTGACACTCCTCTGGCTCACATGAGGAATGTCTCCATCTCTGTTCGTCCTCTCCCTGCTGTGATGGAGCTGTCACTACAGAGACTCCCTAATTGCTAAAAGCTGAGAGTTGTTCTCCTTGCTGAGACCGATCGTAACAAATGCCATGAATAAGCATCACAACTTCTGACCCAGCAGTGTGCTGGAGCAGAGCGTGCAGGCAGTGCACACACACACACACGGATGCACACACAGACGCACATAGTCTTCTTAAGCATATGGGGGCCGTCTCATCATTCTAACCTCCCTGACATTTTTGTTCTCTCGCTCTGGTTGTTTCCATGGGAACCACAAAAATAATCATCATCACCATAATGAAAGAGGAAGAAAAGCCTGCTGCTCCTCTGCTTAAGGGGCTTCTATTTACCAACACCTGGGGACCAGTGTCCTCAATCCACCACTAAATCTAAACGGATCAGTCAGTTCTTCCTTTCAGTCAGCTCATCCTTCAAATCCATGCCACTCTCATTCATTTTTGGTCTTCCTAAAGAGAAGGACTAAAATCTCTAAGGGTTGAGAGTCTGGCAGGGAAAAATGAGAGAGAGAGACACCCGAGTAGCCACAGATAGGAAGTGCTGCACCCACGGAGGACAGCAAGTGCTCCCTGAGGGGTATCTGAAGGTCTGTCATAGGAACACATGGTTTCTGAGTCCACAAAAACAAGGTACCCTAGGAAGAGCACAAGACGTGGAACCAGAAATCCAGCTTGCCAGCTTATCTATCTTTCTATCCATCCAGTCAGCTGGCCAGTCAGCAAATCAATACATTGTTAAATAATCAAGCTTAGCCTAAAGCTGCCTCCTTACATATTTTAAGTTCAGCCTAAAGATTTCTCTGTGCATTGTGATCTATAACCTAGATAAAACTGTAAAGAGACTATAGCCTATTCTTGGGCCAATCACTGGGTTTTGGCCAATCGAAGGTGGCCAACTGTTTAAACCATGTTTAAATAAGGCAAACACTGAACTGTAACCAATCCGGCTATTTCTGTATCTCACTTCCATTTCCTGTTCATCACATTCCTTTTTCTGCTCATAAGCCTTCACCACGTGGCTGTGCTGGAGTCTTGGAGCCTACTCTGGCTCAGGAAACTACCCGATTTAATTGGCTCTTTGCTCAATTAAACTCTGAAATTTAATTCAGCTAAAGTTTTTCTTTTAACAACATAAATACATATATTTTCAGAATCTACAACATTTTAGAGAATCTACCCTAACCCAAGAGTAGTACTAGTTACTGTCACATGCAGTTGTGAAATAGTCACTGTCACAGCACTCAGGAAGCATGCCACCCTGTTGGTGACATAGACAAGTAAACAGTACTGTCACAGCACTCAGGAAGCATGCCACCCTGTTGGTGACATAGACAAGTAAACAGTGCCCAACACAATGCCTTCTACAAAGAAAGGCATCCAACACATAGTTGCTGACTGAAAGAAATTGCTGTGATAGAGAATTTCAGGGTACACGGCAATATCAAAAAAGAGAGATTTGTGTGTGTGTGTGTGTGTGTGTGTGTGTGTGTGTGTGTATGTGTTAAAGAAAGGTATTCTGGGTAGCTGATGCCTCAAGTGCAGCATGAAGACTGGCAAGAGATACCAGGCAAAGTGTGTTTTGGAGGAAGGCAGGAAGAGAAGAGTGTTCAGTCCAATATCTGTTGCATGGAACAATGAATGATAGACAGATGGAAAAATAAGCTGGTAAGCTGAGTCTCTGGTTCCAAATCTTGTGCTCTTTCTAGTGTTTCATGCCCTTGTGGGCTCGGAAAGCATGCATGTCTAATACAGACCAGGCAGAGGTCTAGAGGCAAGACAGAACATGGAGAGAAACAGGAATGAGTCTGTATTGCCAGAGTTGAATATGGATTATGAGGAGTATGTGGAGAGGTACAGAGTGAATAGGTGAAGATTCAAGGGTAGAAATGAAACATGTAAGACATCAGATGATGGAAGGCTTAGTGCACCCTAAGCCAAGCTACAAAGGTGAGATTTTATCCCAAATATAATGAACATGCCAATGGAAACTTCTAAAGAGTGCAAGGATAGAATCCTATTTCCATTTCAAAGGCTCTTTCTAGCTGCAGCATGGACAATGAATTGGATCAGGACCAGCCTGAGGTGGCAAGGCCAGTTAGGGGTTGCCATAATAATCCCAATGAGAGATCAGGCAGCTTGATTTATCCAAGGAGTGATGGGGATGGAAAGAAATGTTTAGTTTTCAGAGAGATCTGGGAAGTCAAAATGGAGGACTTGGGGTGATATCAAGGTCTCTGGTTGCATTCTCTTGGCAAGGGACCACTATTAGATGGAAACTGAGCTTGAGGAAAAGATCACACTGTCAGTTTAGGCCCACTGAATTTGAGCTGTCTGCAGATCTTTACACGGAGACACCAAGACAATGAGGATTGGGAGAGACGATGCTGGAGATACCGATTAGGGAGCCATCAGCATATAGCTGGCACTGCAACCTTGGAGCATGATGGACTCAACAAGCCACTCCTGGGGGACAACAATACTGCTGTTACTGTCAGAGGAAGTAGAATCCCAAAGAACACCATGAAAGACAGGCAGATAAGCCCAGGGAATCCGGGAACTAAGGTTTGCAGAAGAAGGAGATAGGTTCTGAGTGACTTGAGGAGGTCAGGTGGGCCAAGTGCAAAGTTCTCCCTTGGAAGGAACAAGAGCAGAGCCAGTGGTCATCTTGGTGAGATCTCCCATTTTCAGTGGAGTGGCAGGGCAAAGGCCAGGCACACTGAGGAAGGACTAAATGCAGACTGAAAAAGTAGAGACAACAAGTATAAATAATGCCTAGGAATTCTTTATGGCTATCACAGGGAAGAGACAGAAAGAAGTTGGACAAGAAATCAATGATTTTAAATATGAAATAGATGTGATCATGTTCAATTGCTGAGGGGAAATAGAAAGTGAGAGACTAAAGGCATGGGAAAGAGAAGAAAAATTATTAAACGGTGTTACTGAGAAGACAGGAGTGAACAAGGTCTATAGCATTGCTAGAAGACCTAGCTTTGGCTGGAATAGCTTTTCTTTAAGAGCATTGAAGGTGGAAGGGAAGTGGGACTCACAGCTTTGGTGGCAAAAAGTTATGAGAGCTCTTGCATGATTTATGTTTTCTTCATTCATTAATTTATTCATTCATCTGTTTTTTTCAACAAATATTTATTGGGCATCTCCTAAAACGTGCAGTTGCTGGAGATACAATACATGTTGTCGGACCTCAGGAAACTTACTGATAATGGTAAAGTTAAACAGGTAATAAAAACACGTGGGGCTGGGCATGGTGGGTCATGGCTGTAATCCCAGAACTTTGGGAGGCTGAGGCAGGAGGACTGCTTGAGCCCAGGAGTACAAGATCAGCCTGGGTAATGTCAGCAGACCACCAAGTCTACAAGCAAATTTAAAAAATAGTCAGGTGTGTGGTGTAGGCCTGTTGTCCCAGCTACTCAGGAAGCTGAGGTGGGAGGATTGCCTGAGGCAGGGAGGTCGAGGCTGCAGTGAGCCATGATCACAGCACTGCACTCCAGCCTGGGTGACAGAGTGAGCCTTTGTCTCAATAAAATAAATATGTGGTATGTGTTAAAATTGAGAAATATAGTCAACTATGAAAAGATAATTGATTTTTTATTTTGTTAATTTATTATTTTTTGAGACAGAGTCCCACTGTCGCCCGGCCGGAGTATGGTGGCACGATCTCGGCTCACTGCAACCTCCACCTCCCTGGTTCAAATGATTCTCCCGCCTCAGCCTCCGAAGTAGCTGGGATTACAGGCATGTGCCACTATGCCCGGCTAATTTTTTTGTATTTTTAGTAGGGATAGGGTTTTCCATGTTAACCAGGCTGGTTTTGAACTCATAGGCTCAAGCAATCCTCCTACTTCAACCACCCAAAGTGCTAGGATTATAAGCTAGGGTTTCTCACCACATCCAGGAGAGAAAATAATTTTTAAGCTGAAACCCAGAAAGCGTTTGCCAAAGGAAAAAGGCCAATAATCCTCTTCAGTAAGAAAGACACAGTAAAGGCTTGTGTGGAATGGAGAAAACTGGAAATAGCCACTATAGAGAATGGGAGAAAGAGAAAAACAGGGACAGAGGATTGTCTTTTTTTTTGGTAGGTGTGGATGAGGTGAGAGATCATGAATTTGTGAAGGCACCACTGTATAGAAACATACGATTTTCCCCAGCAGCAGTCAGTGTAAACTCTTAGGATGTGAATTTCTTCTGGAGTGGAGTTTTCCAGGAGAATGTGATAGGAGGACAATGGGGTAAGGAGGCTGAAGAGTCTGACAGTGATAGATGAAGCCATGCATTGCCATATCTAGGCTGGATGGGGAAGGAAGTAAAGAAAGGGTGTACCTAAGGGATTGAGGAAAAGTAGAGTGTTCAAGGAGCTTCAGGTTCCAATGAGGTCAAAGAAGAGAAATAACTCAAGCTGGACAGGATTTAGTGACTGATTTTCACTAAATTTTCTGATTTAGTGACTGAGGAGCTAGAGACAGCGGGCATGATCAGAAAGTTCAGAGGGTAACCATAGGATGACAGCCTAAAACGGAGGGGAGATGAAGTTACTGGGCATGAGAAGGTAACACTGAGAGGGCGGGGCACTGGAGGACTCATACCCTGGGTACAGGAGGTCTGAGCAGAAAGGGAGACTACAAAACCTAAGAGAAACTTCCTCTGTATCCTAGCTTTTTCGTGGGCCTAACACACTCTCTGCCACAGGGAAGGTGTGAAGGGCCAAGGAGACAAGGCATGAAAAGGTGAGTTGCAAATGCTTAACTGCCAGGCAGATTTCGATTATTTTCCCACATAGAGCCCACGGTTTAAGTGCTCCCCTTCTGCTGGAGTCAGAATACTTGGTTTATAAATTCATTCCATCACTTTTTAACTGTCTTTCCTTAGGCAAGTTACTCAGTCGCTCCATAGGTCATTTTCTTGTCTGTGAATGGGGATAATAACACCTACCCTCCAAGGATATTGTGAGGATGACATGAGACAATATATACAAAGCATCTGGAAGAATGACTAGCATCCACTAAGGGCTCCATGAAGTGTAAATACAAGAAGTATTTAAAATGATCATAGAAAATACTTATTATAAAAAACCCTTGAATTTTAATTTTTTTGCATCAAAATAAACTCATACTAACTGGTTATAAAACATCTGAATAGGCTCTAGTTTGAGGCACTAAGAACAATAAGACATTTTCAAAAGAACCTTTTTCAGAGCAACACAAATTCTGGTAAAATAGAAACAAGAACAAACATGAAATTTATGGTGAAGCTTGAGTGGAAAATGGTGAAATCATTGATGCTTTACAAAAAGTTTATGGGAACAATGCCCTAAAGAAATCAGTAGTTTACAAATGAATAACTGAATTTAAGAAGGGAAGAGACAATGTTGAAGATGAAGCCCAGGGCAGGAGATTCACATCAATTTGTAATGAAAAAATTCATCTTTTTTGCATCTTAATTGAAGAGACTGATGATTAACAGCAGAAACAATAGCAAACACCATAGTCATCTCAATTGGTTTAGCTTACCAAATTCTGACTTAAAACATGAATATTGAGCAAGCTTTCCACTCAATGGGTGCCGAACCTCTGGCACCCAGATCAGCTACAGACAAAAGCAGAGCTTTCAATGGAAATTTTGAACAAGTGGGAGCAACATCCTGAAGCATTTCTTTGAAGAACTGAAACAAGGCTTTCCCAGTATGACTCCAAAAACAAGGCACAATCAAAGCAATGGCTACCAAGACAAAGTGGAGGTGCTCCAGTGAAAGCCGGAGTCTAGAGCAAGGTTCATGGTAACAGGTTCTTGGGATCCTCAAAACATTTTGCTTGTTGAATTTCTGGAGGACAAAACAATGATATCATCTGCTTATTATGAGAGTGTTTTGAGAAAGCCAAAGCTTTAGCAGAAAAACACCTGGGAAAGCTTCACCAGAAAGCCTTTCTCTACCGCTACCACACTCCTGCTCATTCCTCTCATCAAATAAGGGAAATTTTGTAAGAGTTTCAATGGGAAATCATTCAACATTCCTCTTACAGTCCTGATTTGCCTGTTTCTGGCTTCTTTTTGTCTTCCGAATCTTAAAAAAAAAAAAAAAAAAAAAATTCTTCTAAGGGGACCCATTTTTCCTGTCAGTTAATAATGTAAAAAAGACTTGCCCATTGAACAGAGGTTAGAACTCTGATAGATGGCAGGAGGACCAGCCTAGGCAGATAAGAGAAGATGTCCCTGGGAGAACCCTCTGACCCACACAAAGGTTTCTGTGGTGCGCTAAAAGGAATATAGGAAATAATAGCCAACTATGCAAAAGATAATTTATTTTTTTGATTTTATTAATTTATTATTATTTTATTTGAGACCGAGACCACTGTCGCACCCAGGCTGGAGTGGCGGTGGCACGATCTTTTGGCCTCCCACTGCAACGTCCACCGTTCCCATGGTTCAAACATGAATCTCCTGTGCGCTCAGCCTCCAAAGTAGCCTGGGTTCACAGGGCATCGTCGTCCCCCACTGATGCCCGGGCTAATTTTTTTTTTTTTTTTTTTTTTTTTTCTTTTTTTTTGTGTATTTTTAGTAGGGACAGGGTTTTGCCATGTTAACTAGGCTGGTTTCAAACTCCTAGGCTCAAGCAATCCTCCTACTTCAACCTCCCAAAGTGCTAGAATTATAAGCTAGGGTTTCCCACCATGTCCAGGAAAGAAAATATTTTTTAAGCGGAAACCCAGAAAGAGTTTGCCAAAGGAAAAAAGCTGTTTGCCAAAGGAAAAAACCTCTGCCCTGTAAAGGAAATAAATCAACATGGAGTGGCTCAGACCACGGGCCCACATGCGCACTGGAGGAATCGGGCAGAGCCACCAGGAATGTGTGCCTTATGCTAGGGAGGAGCCTGGCTTCTTCCACTCGTGTGTGGTGGCCTGGTATTCAACGTGTGAGGGGGAACCTGCATGCAGGACCCCTCTTTTGTTGGCAGCTTTCTTTTCCATTAATACATTCTGCCCTCCTCACTTTTCAGTGTGTCCATGTACCTAATTTTTCCTGTTTGTGAAACAAGAACCTGGCTTCAGCTGAACTAAGGAGCAAAAACTCCCGCACCATCCTGGTGGCCAGTATGGGGACATGGGGAAGGGTTAGTAAAATATGAACCCAAAAGTATCTTCCCTTTCATTTCTGAGCTTTCTCATCCTCTGACTTTTTCTGAGAGCAGGGAAACTGCCCCACCTCCCCCACCCCACTTGCTCTCAGGGGTCAGGAATGCCGGCCTCAATCCAACCCAGGATTTTCTATGGTATTTTCCTTCCTTTTGTTGGTACTGTCATGGCATATATCTTTTCTTTCACAATATTAGGGGTGTTCCACCACCACCCCAATGGCCACAGGTGTGTATGTGGGATGTGTGGGTGAGTGGTGGCTCCCTGCCCCCTTCCCTCCTGGCTGGGGTGCATGGCTGTGTCCACTGCATGTCTGTGTGGCATCCAATGGCCATGCAAGATGGGAATGAGCCACAGCCGCTGCCTGGGGCCCAAGGGGCCTCAGGGACCTGGGCCCTATGCAGCCGGCTGGCCAGCATTTCCCACTATGCATCCATGTCCACAGAGTCTTCTCCTCCCCTGGCCAATTAATCCAGCTCAATCTGACAGCAACCAAAAGTTTCTCTCCCTGTTGGAGAAACCCATTTGCAAAGGAACAAGAGGTACTTCCCCCAGGAACCTTCCTGGTCCAGCACTTAAGCTTTTTTTTTTTTCCCTTTGCTCCACCTGTCGGGAGTTAACTTTTATGTGAGAGGTTTTTCTCTCTCGAAATGCATCTTATTAGACCAGAACCCCAATTCACAGGACACCCTTTTCCTCTTCCTTATTTGGGAAGGACCCTATTCCACAGCTACACCTTAGCACTGGGCTTATGATAAGGAGGTAGCAGCCAGTCTGGCGAGGATCACTGGGGGACCGATGAGTCCAGGCACCTCCTTGAGGCAGTTCCTTTGTCCCAAACTCAATTCCAAGCCTTGGGTTCAACCCCCAGGAAAGAAAACTGGATCTGAGGGATCCAGAGGGAGATGACAACAGAAGTTAAAAGGCACAATGTAGGTGAGCATGACTAATTCTTGTTGATTAAGCCAAGCGTCCTGTTTCATGGATAAAGGTCATGCTAGTATCCATGGCATAACTGAGGTCTAGGAAACTCAAAGGCTACTGACAGCAGAGGGAAGGTAGTGTGTGGGTAAAAGCAGATAATCCTACCCCCTAAGCAGATAATCCTTCCCCTTAGCATGGGTGAAAGCCACACTGACGACCATGGGTGGCACCCTATCAAGGTCACTGGGACTTGGGGATATAAGGACAGAGAAGGAGAAAGAACACTTTTTTTTCTTCTCTCCCTAACATATCCTGGGTATTCACTAGGCAGAGAAAGGATCCAGGGATGCAGGGCTCCCCTCTTTCTAGATAAGCACCCATTCATCTTCAGTCTGCTTTCCTTTTGAATGCATCCTGAACCCCTGAGGCTCCTTTGGAAGAAGAAAGCCTTCTTTTCTACTCCTCTGTCCTCTCTTTACAGATAGGTAATTGTGTCCCTGTACTACAGGACACTCCCCTCAGATGCATCCTCCAGACTGAGAAAAGTTAATTTCCAAAACCAGACACTGGTCAGCTTAGAATTGAGCTCAGGGGAAGAGAACTCAGAAGCCTGACATGCTGGCAAAAGGGTAAAATATTTTTTACTTGTTGGACTTTTAGCCTCTCTCTCCCTGTGCAAACCAGTAAAAGGAATAAGGATCACTGTTTACATTTTCCGTAAAGTTTTGATTAATGAAAAGGAATACATGAGACTGGGCTTAAGCTGTAGCTAATCTGATGTGCTTTTAGTGTCTTAATTGAGGCTTGTTGGTTTCACCTGTGAGGTCATGTTTGTTAACGTTCAAAAGCCAGAAATATTGGACACTTGGTGTGGCTAATATTGGGTAATGAGGGACTTAAAAGGACTTTCTTAAACAGCACTCAGATTAATCAAAAGGGGATATCCAAGTTAGAGGTATATTTAAAAGGCCTTTATGTTTTTCCCTTCTTGGATCTTGTTTTGCTGGAAAAGAGGTTTTTTTTCCTCAATCAACTGAATTACCTTTCTCCACCTTGTCTTGCCATTATTAATGCATATATGCGAGGCCCTAAGATAACTTCTGATGCCCTCAGACTCCTTGGGAAAAAAACAGAAAAGGCACCATGGACTCCATTTTGAGAGACACCTCTGCTTTCCTCTTGGAACCCCTGGAAAAGCTGTGCCTGTTTATCAGGACCTACAAACAGCATGCTTTCCTAACCCTCCCTTTAAAGGGGACCACCCAGAGACCAATAATCCAATTAGGAGATTGGCAAATGAAATATCCTATAACAACTGAATCTTCTTCTGTGTGTGCAGTTATATAAGTGTTGTATGTGATATCTATAAAAAATAGCTCTAATTAATTGGTCTAAAGAAAAATAAGTGCTTAAACTAGCTGGGCGAGGTGGCGGGCGCCTGTAGTCCCAGCTACTGGGGAGGCTGAGGCAGGAGAACGGCGTGAACCTGGGAGGTGGAGCTTGCAGTGAGCTGAGATCCGGCCACTGCACTCCAGCCTGGGTGACACAGCAAGACTCTGTCTCAAAAAAAAAAGAAAAAACAAAAGAAAATTAAGTGCTTAACTCAAATTTTTTGAAGGAAAAATAAAAGCTTTAATGCCTTTTAGTTCATGTGACTTTAACCTTTGAAAAATAAAAACAGTCTTAAAGATTACTGGTAAAATGCAAATGTTGTTAAAATGTAAATAGGTAGTCTAAATCATATGGGTCAGATACTAGGTTTGCTAAATGTTTTAAGGTTATAAACTGCTTCTTTAGCTGTTGAGAACTGCTCCACTTGCCTGCTTCACAATTGTTAAGGCCTGGGGACATATGGAATTAACCACACCCTTCACTATACAAGAAGGAGTAGAACTTTATTGGCACCTACTGCATAATTAAAACAATCTACCAGATTTTATGTTAAAGTTAAAAATTGCTAAGAAGTACCATTATAACATGTAATTGAGACCACTGAAAATAGATTTAAATGCAAGGTGTATAAGAACAGTAAAATGTGTCTTCAGTAAAAGATTATAAGGCATGAAAATGCACATTTTTGCCTCGGGATAAAACATTGTTTTAAATTAGATAAGATAAAGACAAAGGTTTAAACAAGTTATAGAAGGTCTCTAAAAATTAATCTTGCAAACGAAATTCTGTGTGTGAACATTGACTAAACTCTGTAAATTGAGCACTGAAATAAAAGCGCAAAGGTTTTCTTAAGGCAATAATCCACTCATTAGCAAATTTGTAAAGGGTTATAAAAGATTTACAAGAATCTCAGCTCACGGTCAAGCTAGTTAAGATTGCATAGAATTTTCTATAAGGTTTCATTTAATAAACTGGGTTTGACATCAATAGTAAACTAATGCAAGGGTAAAATTTGACTTTCTCTCCCTGGCACAAGATTTTCATGTAATAGTAAAAGATAATGAAATATTTTTGTTTGCTTCATGGGTAGACTACCAAGGAAAAGAAAGAAAGACAGGAGACATTTTTTGGAAAGCTAAGTCCTCCCTTTTAATGAGTAAAGGTTTTGCCTTTCTAAAAAAATTTTGAGTCATCATTTTGGCAAAATAAATAACTTATGGTAATCTGAAATTCTATTTCATAACATCAAGTGTTTTAATCCTCTACAATATTTAACAGGCTTCCCAAAATCAAATTTCAGCTTCAAGATTGTGTTTCCTGAACCCTATCTTTTGGATGCTACGGAGGGCCCCTGAGGCATCCAGATGAGAGATGAACACGATTATCTGACATGTTTACATGGAATTACCAAAATGATGTTTAATCTTCAGGCTATATTTTAGTGAATATTAGTATATGTTGCAAAACTGTATGGGATTTCTAAAATCCTAATGTCTGAGTATATGCTATCAATCATAATTAATGGTGTTAAGTTTTATAAACCACAAAGATAACCAAATTTCTTTGTCAATTGTCAATCCTGTTTTTGATTGTAGCTACCCTGGACATATTCTTGTTCATAGAGAATTGTCTTGTTTTGATCCCCTTCCAAAGATGGTTTATTATCAGTTATAGGAATTTGACAGGTGCTCTCAAATACAGTTTTCTGATAATTTTGAAAATTGTGACATTGGAATAAGGGAAAAACGTGCAGGACTTATGAAGAGCTGAAATTTTCACAAATATCAAGCAGAACAAGAGTTAACTGAATGGATGGAACTAATAGAAAACTGAAGTAATCTTTTTTTTAACTGTTGCTTAAAACATTGCTAACTATTTTTGTTTGTTTTTTGTTTTTTTTCTGAGTCAAGGACACTTTTATTTTGAACTATTTAAAGTCTTTAATAATTGAGTAAGGTAGACTCCTGTGAACAAACTTGGAGCACACTTGTTTCTCTCTGCCTGGATCCTCTAGAGTTTGAAAACTATGTGTGAGTATTCTTATACGGCAATATGGTTATTTGCATCAGTGCAATAAGAATCCATTTTCTTTTGCAAGAGGATGCAATTGCAGAAACTAGTTGTTTTGCTAAGGGTTTGACTGTAAGGATATGCTTCCATTTAAGGAATCAAGCTCAACTTGCAGAGCCGATAAAAGCCCCTTGGGGATATTGGCCTCATACCTTGTTTACACAGTTCCCTTACAGGGTTCCTCACCTGTGGTGAGTGAAGAATGTCACTTTCTCACAGGCCCAAGAACTCCATAAGAAGAGAGGAATTCACCCAACTCATAGTTATTTGAGGGTAGAAACCCATGGCTAGGCTCAGCTTTAAAAAGTCCTACCTGAGATTCCTTGTGGAACAAGGTTCCATCAGAGCCAATTTTAAAAGCCTATGTGAAAATAATTATTCTTGCTGCACTTGATGCAAATAATCAGGCCAAGTATAAGACTAAAGTTTATTTTGCAAACAACTCAGTCCTATCATTATTTGTTTTTAACAAAAATAAGGACTGGAGAGAGAAATTATGTTTCAAAACTAATCATACATTTGTCATTAAATTCTAGACTCATTCACTGTTTTTAAGTTTTTCATCTACACTTTAATCCTGCTCATTCTTGTGAAGTAAACAGTGATCTCTGGCTGCAGCTCAGAGGAAACAAAAAGGGATGGGCAATATAAAAATCTGAATCAATATTCCAGTTCTGGGCAATTATCCTGCAAGTCATTGTGCAGAGGGGGCTTGCCTAATCATGCCCATGATGGAAAATTCTGTCCCTTAACACATGCCCAGTAAGGGAAATAGATCAATGTGGAGTATGCATTGATTTTTTAGAAGACTAAGGACCTGCATGCATACTGGGGGAATGGGGTGGAGCCAGCAGGAATTCATGCCTTATGCTGGGAGGAGCCTTGCCTTTTCAACTCATGAATGGTGGCCTGGTATTCAATTGGTGATGGGGAAACCTGCATGCAGGACCTCTCTTTTTGTTGAGAGCTTTCCTTTCGCTTAATAAATTCCACCCTCCTCACCTTTCAATGTGTCCGTGTGCCCAGTTTTTCCTTAGTACTAGGCACACTAAGGGGGGAAAATTCTGCATCATTTTCAGGACCATCAGTTCTTTAGGGATGGATTAAATGGCTAGGATCATCACCTACAAGTGTTTTAACCTTGATGAAGCTTTTTTTGAGAAATGAAGGGTTTTTTTTATCTTTCAATTCCCTTTTCCATGAATTTTGAAGTCCTCTGATAATATAGTTTTGCTTTTCATATTCTCTGTGCCAGCAAGTGCATTATTTTATTCACTATATATAGTGTGTGTGTGTATACATATGTACATATGTATATATGCATATATACACATATGTGTGTGTATACATGTATACACACACACACACACACACACACACACAGAGTCTTGTGATATTGTCCAGGCTGGATTTGAACTCCTAGGCTCAAGTGATCCTCCTTCCCCATCCTCCAAGAAGCTGGTTCACACACTACTTTGAAAGCTATTACTTCATACAAGTGTTTGTAGATTTAAAGAGCCACTCTGGCTTTTGAAGATGTATTGTCCATCCTCTTGGGATAGGAAAGAAGGTCTTACTATGAGATGCCAATGTACATCACTATTGGAACCAATAATCAGGTACTGTTTAGTTATTAGGGAATTAAAGGAAAGTGAAGTAGTCTTGGGTTATTGTTTATGTAGTGTAATATGTATACATAGGTATGCATGTGTGTTTGATTTCCATATGACAAATTCCTAATGATCCATTCTCATTTCCAAGTCTCACCATTTCCTGCACCAATCTAATTCCTATGCAGCTCCAAGGCTCAGATAAAGTCTTACCTTCTGGGATATTCTCAGTGACCGTGAACTCTTCCTCATTTGAGGCACTGCAGCATTTACAGCTGGTGCCAAATCCTTTAGCATCTATGTGCTTATTCTTTTATATACTTATCTTACTTCCTTTACATGAAACTTCCCCCTTCAACTATGTTATGTAGTCCTCAAAACTGGGTAGCGGATGGGACCTTGCCCTAAACTTTTATATTTTTACTATATCTAGCACTGGACTGGGTACCTATCACAAACACAGGTGCTGCTGCTTAATCAATTACCTTCATTCCCACTTGCCATCAGCTACCCAACTATTAGATCTCCATGCAACCTCTCAGAAAAGCATCGTATGAAACAAGCACATTTCACAGTTTTTTTAGATTAAAATCCAAAGTAACAACTATTAGCAAGAGAAGACATTCCCTGGAGATGCATTTAACAAGCTCTCAGGTTAAGTAAGAACCTGCAGGGACTGTCCAGCACTCATGCAGAATAGGTCATTGAAGTTTCAAGGGCTTCCCAGAGCCCAAGGGAATACAGAGATGAAATGTAGGTGAAAGATAAAGGGCCAAATGGCTAGAATCACCAGTAGGACTGACACTCAGTTTCTGTGCCCACCCATTTTATCATGGTGTCCAGTAGTAGCCAAAGTTGCCCGTTAGTCTGGAGAATGAAGCTGCCTTTGTCAAGCAAAGCTGTCTACCCTTGGCTGCTAGGGATTTTGTGCAAATGCTCAAACCCAGTGATGATCTTTCTGGCATGGAGTTTCGGTACTAAGATAAGCCCTGTCTGCTCTTTGAAAAGCAGCCCAGCTGAGTGGGCCATGTGGGCACAGCTGGTGGATGCCTGCTGCAGTGACTGCACATTTAGTCACTTGGCAAATTAAAAGATGTCCTACACAAGCTGTAAGCTCACTTTCAGTTGCTTACTCAATGGGAGGGCCAAGGGACATTGATTTTTTTCTTCAGCATTCTTTCATGATAAAACTTATCTGAGTTTCACAATGACACTTCAGGATGAGGCTCTGAAGGCTTAAAATTTTAGGGCTATGAATTTAGTTAATATAGGAACTGGAATGCAGAAACTCTTCATATTTATCATACCCACATTTAACATCAAAACCTTGTACCATGTATATTTTTTCCATTAAATCCATATTCGTTTTTATTAAATTAGAGCCCATGAGAAAATATCATATTTCCAAATTTAAAAAATCAACTACAGAATTACAAGAGATGGAACACTGCCCTATGAACAGTACATGAAAAACAAAAACAAGTTATATTAGTTGATACTAACTCTAGATGAACAAAAAGGTGTGATGTGGCTTCCCAAAAGTTAATGGATTATGCAATCATATCAATAGTATAAAATACAAAACAAAAGACAGCAAGGTCCTACAGTGCTTCACACTGGACTGACCCCATCCAGAACACTGTGCACGGTTTTAGTGTCGGGAACTTGCAACCAGGTTGTGCTCACAATTGTCATCAAGAATGTGAAGGTCTGCCATGCAAAAGAGGAGTTAGCCTAACTCCATTTTAGAACAAATGGGCATAATTTGTAAAACGGGAGATTCTGACACATAAACAGAAAATACAGAAAATTCTAAGTTACCAACAAAAATGCTGCATCAGGAGATAGGGACTTTTTCCATCATTGGGACAAGGATAGCATCAACATCATCCTTAACAACGATGGTAAAAGGAGCAACTGCAAATGGAAGCATCCTTTGGCGAGTATTAAAAAACTTTCTTCGGGCACTAGAGCTTATAGGTGTTGATGCTAGGACTCAAATCCAGGTTGCCTGATTCTAAATCTTAAACTCGTGTCCACTAAGTTTTATTAACTCCACATCTACCTCACAGCATTCTGATGACGATTATGAGAGATGGATGTTGCATACAAAGAGTGTAGAAAAGCAGCTGGAAATATAGTTGGCCTCCATGTGTGTCGGTTACTGATTAGTATCATTATTTTCATTATTATGTGTCACAAATATTACGGGGCGGGAGGATGGGCTAGACAATGTCTAAGTCTAAGGTTTGCTGGTTCTGTAACAGAAGCACAGGCCCTGAACCACACTGCCTGTCTTCCACAGGCTCACGCTCACCAAGCATTTCTCCAGCCACTGGGTCGACCCCAGGACGCTGTCAGTCCTCCTAGGATGCAAGGGTCAAGTTTGCATCTCTGCAAAGTCAGGTCAGATACTCTTGAGGTTCTGCATTTAATCCTAAAGTTGGACTTCTCCTCATTCAAATCCCATTCAGAATTGGCAAAATTCCATTTGCTGATTCAAAAAGGGGAAAGAGGTTTTGAAAAGGCTCATAACAAAGGCTCATAAGCCTTACAGATCAAACAGCTCTTAAAGAACAACATTTTGATGAGTTAAGTGTAAAAGAACCAGAAACATACGGATTAAATTCCCCTTGAAATTTGAATGCATTTAAAAATTAAAGGGAAAAGCACTTGGCAGAATGCATTGGGGTCCTTTGCTGAATCTAAAACATTTAGAAAAATGGCTCAAGACATCTTGCCCAAATGAAGCAGCTCCCAGTTTCTATCTGGCGTACTTTAAGTGCTGCTTTTTTTCATGTCTCTTAGGAGACTATTTCAGACTCCCAGTTCCCCTCCGTTTCTTCTCCCTTAACGGCTGATTGCTAATTAGCAAGATATTTGTGTGCTGGAAGAAGCAGTTCATTTTCTGAAATGGCCAGAGCCTACTGCTAGTGTCATCAGTGGCACTCACCCAGGTACCCCAGTGCTAAGTATGCTGCAGCAGCCTGAGCCACTCCTAGGGAAACTAAGCCCTACTCTAGGCAACATGCTAACCCTGTGCCATTGATCTGCTGAGGGACGAAGCCACACATCCATGAGCGTGTCAGTTCCAGCAGCTTGCACCAGTCTCACCAGGCCAAGCAGTCCTCATTTGGAATGCTTGAGAAACGAAGCCTATGTAGGCAAAGCTAAACAGAGATTAAACTGACTTTACCAGGGAGACCAAATATTGTTAGGCCTGATGTGTCTATTCAGTTTAGTGTCATGGTGTTCATAGTAGACACTGAGAAGCAAGTGATGATACCCTCGTGTGGGGCAAGAAAATAGGAGTTTTTTCATGTCTATTTATTTTTAGCGCATCATTTTATACATTTCTATTTTTCAAGTGTTTGAATATTTGATAATTTGTTCAATATACATTAGTATAATGGTATGAGGATTTAACTTGCCAATAAATATATGCATATTATGAGTGATACTCAAAAGATTTTTGTTGGATAGGTGTGGGAGTTCACAACTGTAATCCCACACTTTGAGAGGCTAAGGCAAGAGGATTGCTTGAGGTGAGGAGTTTGAGACCAGCATGGGCAACAAAGGAAGATCCTTTCTCTACCAAAAAGTAAAGTTTGTTCTTGTTGCTTGTTTGTTTTATTTTCATGCTTTGTTTTCTATTGTTGGCTATAAGCAATCAAAAACATTTTGAGACCACTGTCTGGTAAACACACTACTGGCTATGGATCAGGAAGGTCTGGGCTTGAATTCTGCCTCTGCCCCTTATCAGTCAGACAGCTTTGAGAAGATACTTAGTCTCTCTGAGTCTCCACTTCCTCCTGTGGAAAAGGATAATTTTACTCTTTTGAAGGCTGTGATGGGTGTTAGATAGTGGGAGTTAAGGAAAAGTTGAATTCAACGCACTTCCCATTCCTGGTTTCCAAGGATTCTGCAAAAGATAGCTGCTGGTATCTTCCCTCTTGCCCTTTCCATTCTATAGGCATGAATTTCTTATGAGGCCCGAACTTTTATTGAGATCTTCCTCCAGTAAGTGGAAACACAGTAGTAGACATTTCAGACTGTCCTTCTGAATCAAGGAAAGTGTTGAAGATAAGAAGGTTTAATTATCTAAGTTTGCCACTCATTGCTGTTTCCAATAGACGTCTTTATAAGGCTTCCGATATGCAAGACCAAATTGTAAGTCTTTTCACACTCTTCATCTGAAGGTGTGGACCAGCTCATCCTGTGTCTTCTCATGTGTCACCAACAAGTCCGTAGGGTTGGCTGACGGCAATGACTGATATTCTAGTAGGTTAAGGTAAAGTGTGAATATTAAACACTGATTTCTCAAGTCAGCTTAATGTGAAGAAAGCAGTTTCAACTTGTCAATGACTTAGAGGAATCCTCTTCTGGAGAATATGAAGGGGAAGAATTGCAGTTCACACAATCCTGCTTAAAAATTCTATTATGTTTTGGAAAAAAAGGCTTCCAAGTAAACATGAGACACAATAAAGGGATGGGTAATAAAAATGATGACAAGAGCAATATTGATAAGATATAATAAATTTATAATTGGCTTTGCTGTTTTACAGAAGACCCTTCATAAAGCTTATCTGATCTTCAATGTGGCCCTATGCAATAAGTATTGATATTAATTATTTTATAAATAGAAAAAATGAGATTGAGAGATTCCTTAGAAAAATGTTGGTGTGGGACTCAAAAACATGAATTCATGTTCAAAATCCCATATTATCCCCTACAAATTATGTTAATTTAGTCTTAAGTCTTAATTAAGTCTTAAGTCGTTCTTTACCAAATCATCTTTTCTTCCCACAGACCTTATTGTCAACTGAAATTATTTTGTTGGCTTACTTATGAGATTTGATTTTTTAATTTCCCCACTCTCCACGAGAATGTTAGCTCCAGAAAAGCAGGAAACTCGCCCAGCTTGTCTACCACACTGTTAAACCATGCCTTCTCCAAAGTTGGCCTCACAACGTTGATTTTGCTTTCTTTCTCCAACCTTGGAACATAACGGGGATCAGCTAATGCAGCCCATGGTCCAAGTCCCACCCACTCGCATATCTGGTAGGTGAATTTTTATTGGGATGCCATGCTTATTCTATTGCACGGCTGAGTTGAGTTGTTGGCAGCAGTAATAGCGTGGTACACAGAGTCTACAATATTTACTAATTGTCCCTTGACAGAAAAAGTTTGCGGACCCCTTGTTCACAAGAATCAAGTAGAAGCTATAGATTAAAAAAAGGAGTATTTGGCAAGCAGGATTCTTGCTAAAAACAGGTTATAATTGGAGGACAGCTGTTTCAACAACACATACTCATTAAGTCAGATTAATACAGTTATTTAGCATGAAATGTATGGAGTAATCAATACTATTGTGTTTGTTGTTTAAAAAAAAAAATGATGAAAGTATGCTATTGATTACATACCCACCAAGGCTGTCGACATTTACCTTAGTTCAGGTAAATGCCACCAACAAAAAGGTTACCTATTGCATAAGAAGAATTAGATTTTCAGTCAATTTTCAATAATTCTGAGAGATAGATTAAGACCTTTACTGTACTTTCTTTTCTGCCTTTAGACTGTTTTACATTTTCTTCAGAAATTTAGAGGGGAATGGTGGGGAGAAAAAAGAATTATCCTTTAATCTAAGCACCTATAAACTTTTCTGGGAAGAGGCTATGTGCTAAAAAAAATTCTTTAGAAAATGAATAAACAGTTTATTTTTAGATGTCTATGTAGACTGCAATTATCTATACTCTCCAAGCTAATAATAGCTCAAAAACTCGAGAGCTGTTTGGAAATGACAAGAGCTGTGTATGAACCTGAGATCATCAGAAATTTTCTTGTTTCCTAGGTATACATATGTATAGAACAACCAGTAAAAGACAAAATGCCTTGCTAACCTTAGAAATGCAAAATCAACCTGGAATCCCATCTTGGAATAGGATTCTAAAGCAAATGTACGTAGGACTTTTAATGATGAGTCACCAAAAATCTTGTGGCACCTTAGTTTTACAAAGTATGTTTTCACATTTTAATATTTCTTTATTAAAATTTTATTTTATAGTAATAAGAACACTTACCATGAGCTCTACCCTCCTAACCAAAATTTAAGTGTATAATACAGTAACCATACATACAATGTTGTACAGGAGACTTCCAGAACTTAATACATCTTGCATAACTGAAACTCCATGCTCATTCCCCTCTCATTCCAGCCCCTGGTGACCATCATTCCACTCTCTGATTCTATGAATTTGCTTATTTTAGATATCTCACATCAGTGGAATCATGTAGTACTTGTCCTTTCTGACTGGTTTATTTCATTCAGCATAATGTCCTCAAGGTCCATCCATGATGTCACATACTACAGCTTTCCCTGTATGCATCTTTACATACTCTTAAAAAATTGACACTTAATAATTGTACATGTTTATAGGGTACATAGTGATGTATCAATACATACAACTTATGGTGATCAGATTAGGGTAATTCATATATCCATCATCTCAAGCATTTATCATTTCTTTGCATTAGGAACATTCAACATTCTCCTCCTAGCTATCTGAAACTACATAATGTATTATTGTTATAGTCATCCTACAGTTATCCTACAGTCATCCTACAGTCATTCTACAGTCATCCTACAGTTATCCTACAGTCATCCTACAGTCATTCTACAGTCGTCCTACAGTTATCCTACAGTCATCCTACAGTCATTCTACAGTCATCCTACAGTGGTATAGAACACCAGAACTTATCCATACTGTATAGCTGTAAGTTTGTATTCTTTAACAAATTTCTCCATTGTATGTAAATTCCACATTTTCTTTATCCATTTATCCAGCAGTGGACATTTAGTGTTTCTACATCTTGGCTGTTGTGAATAGTGTTGTAATGTTTCTGAAATAGAAATTTATCTTACAATCTGTAAGTATGTTGAACATGGTGCCCATTTTTCTATTTCTCTTAATCCTAAAAAAAAGCTGTTATTAAGTCAACAAACAGTTAACAGTCAATGGTACCTTCAAATCAAGCAAATATATTTTTCCTGGGAAACTGAGAGTAGGGAAGAATCCATTTTTTAATGAAATATCTTCTCTAAAATTAATCCTTGCTGCTGATATAAAAGGATGCAGATATCAATCCCCATATTTCTTTATAAGCCAAACTTCTGAGGCAGGTTTCCCCACCCACCTGTCTGCTGAGCCCCCACAAGAATGGTGAGGAACCCTGAGAAATGGACTCAGCCAAATCCCTCACAAGCAAGGCCTGGTGTTCCCAGGGTCCAATGGCCTGTGAGTCAGTCAAGAGTTTCCTTCCCATGAGCCATTTTGCTTCAAACAGCCTCCCAAGTTCATTCCAACACAGAAAGCCATCTGCGAACTGTGTATCGTTTTCCAGACGACCCATTGTCTGGTGGCCTATTGCAAAATTAGTTGAGGGAGAATCTGTGCCGAGAGATAAATCTTTCTGTGACAATTCAAGACTCATCCTCAGCCAATTAGAACTGCCGCTGTGAGACCAGCCTGTTAGCACACATTCCAACCATGTCGACCCCAGAAGTTCTGAAAGAAGCCCCTTGGCAGACCCACAGTGTCCTCTGCATTCTGGGAATTGATGGGAAAGCAGGTGCATGTGTCGACTTAGGGTGGAGCAAACCCCAGACAGGTTTGGGGCCAGAAATGAGAGAGGACCGAAGAATCAAAGATTTGAAATGAGAAACTGCTGACATTAAAAAAAGCTATTTCTAGGAGTGGCTCTTTAGCAGCAGGGTTTACTCTGACCTCCGAATGCAACCTTGGGCCACACAGGAACCTAGACTCCTTGACAGATGAATTAGGGCGCTTTATTTCAAAATGAAATTGACCATAATGGTTAGTTCAGTGAGTTTCCTAGTGGAGTTTTGGCCTGAGGTTTTAGAAACTGCTCCAGGTCAAGGCACTCTGAACCTCTTTCCATGCTATTTAGCTGGGCCTATATTCCTCAGTTACCTTTTTGGAAAGAAGGTGGAGCCATATGTACGTTTAACGATACTCATAGCTTGCCATTTACAAAGGTTACCTTTACCAGAGGAGCTAGGTACTTTGCAAACATACAACTAACATCATGCACTGCTGGGGACATTTACACCACCAAATCATTACATTAATATTGCTCCATTAACTCACAGAACATTCCTAAAGATAACTATGCACCTCTGCTCCCATTTTTCTAGTTGGATAAACTGAGGTCCAGAGAAGACAATTCCTGTACTCAAAGTCACCAAAATAAAACAGTTTATTTTCATTGGATTCCCTTCACAAATAGAAAAGTCCCCATTTTGTCCCCTCATTGTTAATACAGAGGACACTTAATTTGGAAACCCTTAGCCTAGAGAACTGCCAAATTCTGTTTTCTGATGCCAGTGACACAAAGCCCCAGCAGCCCACAGGACAGAAGGAGCTAGCACATCTCCAAGCTGAGGGACTCCACGGCTGCAGGCTGTGTGCAAATGGACCCAGCTCATAAGCCAGCCTCATTTTTCACAAATGACACCATCTTCGGATCTGCACGCATCTGGCCATAGAGTAACTTTCAGAGAGCATTTGTCAAAAGCTTGTTCTCTCAGAAGAGTTCCCAGGAGAAAACCCCTATTCCTCTCAGCAGTCAAATCAAAAGGCCCCTCTCCCTGCAATCCCCACACACAGGCACTACAGTGAGGAGGAATCACAACCGTCAAAGGAGGAGCCAGAGCCCCGCAGAGGCCCCTGTGCCTCTCTCCTGGGGAGGTGGCAGGGATGTCTGTGTACATGGCACTCTCCAACTGAACTGGGCCTCCTGTCTTGCGTAAAACTAAAAATAATGGTGATAACAAGAAAGATTTATCTGAGACTGAAAGGAAGCTCTGACATTACCATAATGGCATCTCTCCAGAAAATCTGTTCTTTCCCTTCCATTCACATCTCCATTTAGTATTTTTCTGAAAATATAGCTAAAGGCAACTATTCTTTCTCCATGGTTCACAACTATCAGATTGCCCAAGCTTGCACAGACTGCCCCCAAAACATGGTTAGTTAATTACTCACCAACAGAAATACCAAAAGCAACAAATCAGTTGCACACATATGTGTTTGAGAACCCTTATTGTTCTAAGAGACTCCTAATTACACATTTCCTCTGGTATCTACCCCTACCCCTCCCTACTTCCCTACGGGAGTCTGAGTAACACAATCAAAGAAGATTCTAAAGAGGCTTGTCATATCCTGGGGTTTACAAGACATGGTATTCAAAAGGCAATGATGTTAATATTGTTTTACAGTATGCTGACTGCTTGGGGGGTTTGCAGCCATCTGTGTGCATTAACCCCTTTCTAAGTCAGGGGAAGGGCTGGGGTTGGCTCATTTACAGAGTTATGCTGCCTGTCTCATCACTCACTTCCTCTATCGAGTCATTGACTTGGGGGCATCAGGCATGATTTATTAGTGGGAAACATACCAGTAGGCTGTGGTACAACAAGCATCTCCTAATTTTGCTCTAGCCAATTCCTATAAGAACCACTATCTGCATTAACTCTGAGTTCTCCAAGAGCTGATTCCAGAATATCCAGGTAGGTGTAAGTTATGAGCACAGAAGATTTTATTAGATATCCACAGTCAAGGACTCCTAACACAGGCCTATTGCTACTGACAGATGACCTGGTTACCATATATATGAGGTAGTTAAATTTATTATACAACAAACTTTTTTGTGTGAATCTGATAAAAGCTATGAACTCTAATTCCAGGGAAAAAAAAATGTTCTTTCTCTCCTTCACACAAAAACACACACCCCGTATAATTCTGGGAGATTCATGGCCCACTGAAGTTCATCTGGGTCCACCAGCACCAGGTGAAGAGATCTCATTTCATTAGAAGTTTAGCTTCTTCTAAATATTTAGCATGCCCTTCCCCACATTCCCATTATAATCATGGCCAATGGATTTTCACAATCTTTGATTTTTCCCAAATTTGAATCAAATGATCTCCTCACTGATATGAAGGAAACATTCTACTATCATAATATTTCATTTTAACAGATACACAGGCATCAAGGACTTCATACAGGCAAGCATGGTGGTGGCAGATCCCCTGATGGTCAGTTTGATGTGTTAACTTGGCTAGGCTGTAATGCCCAGTGAGTCAATCAAATACTAATCTAGTCATTGCTGTGAAGCCATTTTTGTAGATGAGATTAACATTCAAAAATAAAATTGGCTTTAAATAAAAGAGATTATCCTAGATAATCTGGGTGGGTCTCACCCAATCAGTTGAAAGGCCCTAAAGGCAGAACTGAGGTTTCCGGAAGGAAATCCTACTTGTGGACAGCAGCTTCATCCTGTGCCAGAAAGTTCCAGCTGCCATTCCTGATGGTCTGCTCTACAGATTTCGGACTTGCCTAGCCAGCACCCATCATCATGTGAGCCAACGCCCTGCAATGCACCCCTTATGGTAGCTCCTACTGGTTCTGTGTCTCTGGTTTAACCCTGACTGATGAAGATTTCGCTACAAGGAAGTGAGTTATTACTAGAAGAAATACCTTTAAAAATGTGCAGCTGGCTTTGGAATTGGACAAGGGGTAGAGGCTCAAAGAACTCGTTTAAGTGTGTGATAGAAAAAGCCCAGATTGTCTTTAACAGCTAATCCATAGAAGCCCTTCTGGTGAAGTCTCAGAAAAAAATTAGAAGCATGTTGTTGGAAACTAGAAGAAAAGCAATTTTTGTTATACAGAAGATGAAACTTAGCTGAATTGTTTTACAGTTAGTGTAAAGCAAAACTTATAAGCCATAAATGTGGATATTTAGCTGATGAGATTTCCAAGCAAAGTACTCAAGGTGCAGCCTGGTTTCTTCTTTCTGCTTATAGTAAAATGTGAGCAAAAGTAGAATAATTGATGACAGAAGTGTTACGCAAAAAAAGACCCTTATTTAGAAATTAACAGCTTCTTAAAATTGCAAAATATGCTAAAATTAGAAGATCCACTGTTAACAAAATGTCCTATGGAGAGAACGCCAAGTATATGACTGAACACCCTGTTGCTAGAACCGAAGAGTGTGGGTATATGACCCTCAGATATGCATGGATATCAGCATAAGTCAGAAAGAAAGATGAGATTATCTAAGAAATTCTGTGGAGGACCCTTTTGTTTAATAATATGAATCCCTATAACACATACAGGAGAATCACCAGGTTTTTGAGAATATTACATCAGTAGAAACATGTCCAGCTTAAACTGAAAGGACTGGGGACATGACCAAATGAAAGAAGGTTGTTAGACTCCCAAAATTCCATAGAAAGAAAATAAGCTCATAAAACTACAAAGTGGCAAACATGTGCTACCCTTCATGAGAAAAGGAAAGATGACTGCGAGCTCTGAGCTTTGGAACCAGAGTCCAGAACTGCAAGGCCTGAAGGCAGAGCTATGGGCCCAGAGGGCACTGATATTAGCCTCAGGGGATTATTCCCAGGCTTTGCATTTCATGGAATTTGCCCTACTGGATTTGGAAGGTGCCTGGGTCTGGGTAGCCTTTTCTTCCTTCCATTTTCTCTCCTTTGAAACAGGAGTGTCTACAACTGTTATTCCATGCTTATCCTACCATTAAGTTTTAGAAGCAGATAACCCATCTTCTAGTTTCACAGGTCAACAAGTGAACAGAAATGTTACCTTGGGGTGGATCATATCCATAGTACCACCCATACCTGATCTAGATGCTGAGTTTGGGACTTTTGGGGCTGATGACATTTAGGTAAGATTTTGGATGTCAGCTGATGCTGTAACAGGCTGAAATATGGTGGTATGTTGGGATGGGGAAAATGTATTTTGCATGTGGGACAGACAAGAATCTTTGGAAGCCAAAGGTTGGGCACACTGTGAGAGGCTAAAAAATACTCCACAAAAGCTGGCTGGGTACAGTGGCTCATGCCTGGTCATCCCAGCACTTTGGGAGCAGGAAGATTGTTTGAGCTCAGGAGTTTAAGATCAGCATGGGCAACACGGTGAAACCCTATAAAATACAAAAATTAGCCAAATTAGCTGAGTGTGGTGGCACATGCCTATGGTTCCAGCTACTTAAGAGGCTGACATAGGAGGATCTCTTGAGCCTTGGAGGTCAAGGCTGCAGTGAGCTGTTATTGTACCACTGCACTCCTGCCTGTGAGACAGAGCAAGACCCTGTCTCAAAAAAAAAAAAAAAAAAAAAAAGTTTCACAAAAGCTGTCTACATCCTAATCCCTGAAATCTGTGGACATGAGCTTCTATGGTGTGTGTGTTTGGTGGGGGAGGTTGGGGTGCGGGCAATTTACAGATGCAATTAAGTTAAGGATCTTACAATGGGGGGATTACTCTGGAGTATCTGAGTGGGTCCTATATGCAATGCAATTAATTCATATCAGAGCAAGAAAGAAGTAAATTTGAACATATATAGAAGAGAAAGCAATGTGAATACGCATCAGAGAGAAATTTGAAAATGTTGGCCTTGAAGAATGAGATAATGTATCAATCCAAAGAATACCAGAAGCCACCAGAAGAAAGAAGAGATGAGAAATAGATTCTCCCCTACACTCCTGTAGGGACTGTGGCTCTGCCAGTGTTTTGATGTGGGGCCAGTGAAATTGAGTTTGGACTTCTGGGCTCCAGAATTGTGAGAGAATAAACTTCTGGTTGTTTAAAGTCATCCAGTTTGTGGTAATCTGTTACAGCAGCATGGGAAACTACCACAGATCCTACAGAAAACTAAAATGAGAAAGTCATCAGTCTCCATCCTAGAGAAGAGTCAACCTAGAGAAGAGTCCAGATGAATACATAGCTAGCTCTAATACAGGTCTGGCTGACAACAATAAAGATGTAAGCAAAGTGCAAAAGCCTTGGAACAGTTCCTCAGGTGGAGGAGACTGAGAAAGATTCACAGAGAGCAGAGCATGTGGGAGAAGTAGAGGCACAGAAATGACCAGTACGTTCTGAGAAGAAGACAATGTTCAAATGGAGGAACCATGAGATTCATGGTGCTGAAAAGGGATGGAAGGTGGATGATAATGACAAAGATATAAAATTAGAATGTTCGAGTACGCATCATTTTAGAGGTATTCTAGTGATTTTCAAATTGTGCTTCATGGAGAAATGGAGAACTAAAAATATTGAATACAACTGGTCTAGTCTACACTCCCCACAATCCAAATTTACATTGGAAAAAAAAAAAAAAAGACTTACCAAAGATGTACAGGCACACACAAAGAAAGGCTGTATAGCATGGCTATTGGCATCAGATGGATGTGAATTCAAATGAAGCAAGCCCACGTGCTCACAGATAAGTTTCTGTACCTTTCTGAGTTTAATGTAAGCAAAAAGGATAAGAGCACCTGCTTCACCCAATTGTTATGATGAACTAATGTATGCCACATGCCTACACAGTTCTTTAAACTTAACCAAGTACCCAATAACAGAAAGTAAGCAAGTAGAAAAAGTCAGGATTAGAACCCAAGATTTATCATCTTTCATTTTTCCACTACCAGGCTAGAAAAGTTAGGTTCCAATCAGAATTTAAGTTCTTGAATGGCATGCCAAGGGTTTCCAACTTTATGATATGAGTTTTAATTCATAGAATAATTATAAAATATGAGATACTGTAACCTAGATCTGTCTTCTAAACCAGATCATTATCTGGTGGTAGAAAGATATGAACAATCATATGAACAAGATATGAAGTGAGAAGAGAGCCAGTGTAGAATCTGGTGCAGGAGACTCTAGTAATGAGATGAGAAAGCCCTGGTTAACCCTGCTATAAGAAGCGTATTCTACATGCTGTGCCTTTTTACCCTGAGATGACGACGTCTGAGGAGGCAGAAAACTAGCCAAGCACAAATGACTACTCAACAGCAGGAAAATGTTGCATGTATGTGGTGAGGAGTTGGGGGCAGCCTAATTATGCAGGGATGTTCCAGAAAGGACATCTACACTCGGCATCTCTTCTGAGAGAGCTGGTCATGAAATGTCACAATGTTCAATGTCTGGGAATGCACGCAATGTTTACTAAGCCTGCTTTCATGATTCCTGGTAATCCAGACAGCCAGCTGTAGGAGTTTCCCCAAAAGTCACATGCCCTGCACTCCTGTGCACAGACAAGCCAGTGGAATGTGCCATTCCCCTAACCTCTTCCTATGAGAGCAGAGACAAATGCGATCTTTGAATTTTAGTATACACACACATCCTTGTCAGTGTGACAATGCACCCATAATATTGTGCTGGATTTCACAACCGAACAGAAATGAGGAAACATGGGTAAAATGAATCATGTTCTGGAAAACCAATGAAATGTAGTGGTTGTTTGAAATGTTCATTCATTTAAAATAGTGAGGTATGATGTTCTGACCCATAACTCCAGACCATGGTCACTTACACTGCCTTTCCTATGGAAAGTGAAGTCGTTAGCCTGAAGAACAATTAAATGGACTGGAACCATGGGGTTCAAAGAGTGGAGGTCAGGTAGTCTTCTCTGCCTGCTACTCTGGTTATTTTCAGGTTTGTTTCCTGTACTGTGTGATCTAGGGCTGTAGTGAGGCTCATTTTACATCATCCTCAATCCCATGGCTTCAAATCCCTTCCCTTAAAGAAGCCACTCCATTGTAGGAGGCCTCACTATTAACTCTTCATTGCTGACAGTCACCTTGAATATGTCTTTGCTCAATTCTTTCCCATTATTCACTCTTGTACCATTTTGGATAATGAGGGATTGTGTTTGACATATATGCCATATTTCCATGCATGTAATGTGTACCTAACTTAATGGCAATTTAATAATTATGTACACGCTGACACACAAATACACATATATGTATGTAACTTTGCTAAATTGCAGTTGTTAGCATAGAGAGATAGATAGGTAGACAGATAGATTAGATCTCCTTACCCAAGTCTATATATGGGCTTCTGAACCCCAAATTATTTGCAACGTGTATGTGATCCTATGCATTTTGTTTTCCAGAGAAAGAAAGATTTTTTTTATCAGATTCTCAAAGAGAGTGTGCAACCCACAAAAGACTCACTCTTCCCTTTCTAAAAGAAAGGTTTAGAAATAACCTTCCTTCCTTTCTCTCCTCCTTTCTTTCTCTCTCTTTCCCCCTTCTTATGCTTTTCTGCCTCCTCCTCTCTTCCTCAACATGATCTCCCTCCTCAATCTCCCTTGTTGAGTTAGCTTTTAGAGGGATTGGTGTGGTACCCACATGCCAAAGGACACAGCACCCTGCTCCTTAACTTTGTGTTGCTTTGTGGGTCATGTTAAGTGAGTTTTAACAGATTCCAGCTCTCTGGAGAGTTGACTGAAAGCTTAGAGAGGGTGAAGATGGAGAGAGGAGCTGGCTTCTCACCTGTGCTATGTCTGCCTCTTTTTGTAAGAGGAGATGACGTGGAGACAGACTCACAGACCAGGATTCCTAATTGTGTTCCCTCTCGAGGCAGGGGAAAGAAGGACACGTCTGTCTATTCCTTACTGCTCTTGAGCCAAAGAACAAAGAGAATCTGGACAAAGAGTAATTCCACTTCAGTCCTTCCACCTCAGTATTAAAGTTGTAAAATGACTGAAGTCTAAGTCTGAAATAATTGCACAATTAGGGCACCGGAGGGTGGGGAGACACATGATTCCAGTAGCTTTTCAGGCTCTGCTGGCTCAGTGCATCTCTGAACAGGGGTACCATAAAATTGGAATCCACCACTATTTTGATTATTCCTTATCTACATTGCCCTTGGCCACTCTCTGGCCTTCCACTCTCTCATTAACAGATGGAGAAGTCACACCAGCTGATTTTTCAGGGCCTTCCTATTTCCAGCCTTGTGGGATTATCACACTTCTGGAAGAACTCAGTTTCCAAAATGACCTTCTCCATGTCTGTCCCTTAATCCGACTTTGCTATACCTACTGCCAAAGGCTAAATGTTTGTGTCCCCCAGATTCATGCATTGAAATTTAATCCCCAATGCAAGGGCATCTGGAGGTGGAGCATTTTTGCGGTAAGTAGATCAGGAGAGTAAAGACTTCATGGAGCCTCCCAAAAGGGAGAGGAGAGTCCCCTTGCCCCTTCCGCCACATGAGGACACAGGGAAAAGACAAGCCATCTGCAAACCAGGAGGAGGGCCCTCACCAGACACATAACCTGATGGGACCTGGATTTTGAACTTCATAGCTTTCAGAGCTGTGAAAAAGAGATATCTGTTGTTTTAACCTACCCAGTCTATGGTATTTTGCTCTAGGAGCCCAAAAAGTCTAAAACACCGACCTTTCTCCCAAGCCCCTGAGCTTTCCTTTTGAAATCCCAACCCATCCTGCCTGGCATCCACTCCCCCAAATACACAAGAGACTGAGAGGCCTGGCCTTACATTCTTTGTATAATTCACTTATGGAGTTTTTCCTATTCAATCAAGGACTTCATTTCTACTGACTTGCAAAGACCACACATTTCAAGTGCAGTCAAAACAAATCAATGTCATATGAGCCGAACACATTCTTCTAACTATTCTAAAGAGCTAATGATTCTGAAGTCTTCTCACTGTCTACATTTTGGTTAGAGCTGGCTACATCCTGTCTGATTACAAGAATATCTACGATACTAAATAGCTATGCATAATGTTTACGGCCCAAAATACTTTTTTTAAAAAAGTGAAGCCTTGTTGAAAGATTTCCCTCCTTGTAAATATTCCCAATTTCACTCCTTACTACTCAAATTAAAAAAAAAAAGCCTGTCGCTTCAGCCATATTCTTGAGCAACTTGATGCTTAGTCAAAGTTCCTTTCATAAAATCTAAATTAGTTAGACATTCTGAACTGGAACATTAAAGCAGTGCTGTAGAATGAGCTTCAAGAGTTTTCACTTTGCTGTCTGGAACTAGCTGGGTCAGCACCTGCCAAATCTATTCTTGGCTCTGGTTTGCATGATTAGCCCCCTCACTTTCCCAAGCTTGAAAACATAAAAACAAACAGAAATTACTATGTCACACCACTCCTCTTCCATACTCAGCTGGAATATCTTTGAGGCAGGTTTACTGTTACTGACCTCAGGGTAAATTTTTTGCACCTGGGGTGGTAAATTACTTCCAGGTGAGGCAAAATCAGATGGCCTCAACTTTCCTGGAGTTGATTAGAGTGATTGTACCTGCTTCAGAAGTCTACCAATCACACACCGGAGTTTGATTTACCATGGTAACGTCTCAGCCAGTGGCTTCTGCATGGTTAGTGGAAGATGTTGAATCTACCAATTAAAACTAGCAAATGATACCCCCTATCTGATCCATACACACACAAACACAGACACACTCACATCACTTATTCCTAGGTGCCCGCACACAGCCAGTTGCTACTGAACAAAAGAAAATTTTAAAAAATCTTTTAAAATGGAGCTCCTGCTTGGTGACATACAGAATAATAAGGCAGGTTTGTAACCCTTCTGGCACAATTTCCTGCCACACAAATACAGAAGATGCTTGAACTGTATAATCGCCTGAGGTCTCCTGTGACATTCATCTCCATTTGGCAAGGATGCCCAGGAACATAGGAGGACGGCAATTTTCCCACTCATGAGTTATCAAACATCTCCTAAGTTAGGCGTATAAATTCAGTGTTCTGTTATTATCAGATGCTATTAGATCACCATGCATTATCCCTCTCCGGTTTATCATTCAATACAATTCAATTTATTTCTGTTCAATTCAATTTGATTCAATCTAACTCAATTTAATTCAACACATTCATTAGCCACACACTCTATTAGGTATAAGCTGGTATGAAAATTAATAGTTAAACACAACCCTTCTTCACAAGAAACCTAAAATAATTTATCAGCCAGGATTTGAGGGACCTTTATAATTGCAATATGAAAGATGCTAAACATCAGTGAGTGTAATACCTAAGGTGTTGATAAAGACATTTAGATGACTTTGATATATTGGCCATTCTATTAGAATGTACACAAAAAGTATGCTAATGCTAAGCAATATAGTATTTATGTATGACACAAAACAGCTGATACTGCTATGAGATGCTTTACTTTTACATTTATTTACTTCTTAGATACTGAATTTATCTTAATGTGTGACTAGCTTGATTTTTGAACAAAAATTGCAACTAGAATGGGTATTTTTTGAAGGACAAAGGAAAAGAAGAAATAGAAAAAAAAATTGTGCTGCAGTGCTACTATATCTTCAATGCAGCATTAACAGTAAAACAAATAAAAATCTAGCAGCATTTTAGCATGCATTCACAAAACACCATCTTAAAATCACTTAGATCTTCGTTATTTTTTCAACATAGCAAAAGTGTTTGCTTTTGCAGATGCTCTAACACAAACATTCACATTCTAGACCAATAAAAATAGCAATAGTTTGCAGTTATGACCACTAACACCATTTGTAGACATGTAAAATCAAAAAAGAGTAATCACACTATATGAAGCAGGCAATACACTGATTTCTAAATCATTCTGCAAACTCAGGTCTAGACCCTCATGAAAAGATAACACAAGCAGAGCCTGCAACTGCACAGAGATTGCAAATCCTAAAGAAACTCCATGTAGCTTACTATTTCTGTGACTGGAAGTCAAAGTCTGTGTTTGATTTTCTGTGAGCGGTTTCCACCAACAACGTGTGACGGAGTTGAATGTTTTTTGCATGGCTCCATATTTCTGTATTTATTTTGCCTGTTTACCAGCAGCAAAATGTTATCTACAACCTCCTTTCATCAGCGGAGGACAGCAGTTCCAATATTCCAGTTTCTCTCACTGCTGTGTTCCATTAAATATGGACACAACCTCTGTTCATAGCGCAGTAACAATCAAAATTTAGGAAGGCTTTACTCGAGCGCAGACTTGCTTTAAAAAAAAAAAAGGATTTTGGAGGACAACGTCTCCTTGTCTTCAGCCTGGAAGGCACCAAGTAAACAGAGTACCCCTTGCCTATAGAATTTCATTGCCCGTTCCCTAACAGGAAAGAGACTTGTAATAAGACACTTCAGTGTTGAAAGAATCTAGAACAAACTACCCAGGGGCTGGATGTACTGTAACGTTGGGAGGATGTTTAATGCCAAAGTGCGGTCTTTGTGAGAGGCAGCAGCCTGGGATTTAGCCTGAAGAGGCAGTTCTGCCACTCCAGCTGGGGCCGATGTCTCGTGTGGAGGGAAGAAGCCCCTCCCGGGTCCACGTTGCTTGAGATATGGGCCTGTCTAGAGGAAGCTGGGGCATCCTGGAGAGCTCCAGGTGTCTAGAGGACAGGGGGGCCCTCTAATTTGGAAGAAACAGGCACCTCCCTCAAAATGCTGCAGGAGGGGCTCCCGAGGACCCATTGCAGCAGGGGAGCCCATGAGGCACTGTGCAGTTTGGTGTGTGGCTGAGGAAGGGAGATGGGAATCAGTGGGGAAAGAATTGAATAACAAATTTGGGAATCCTTGACATAAATACCCTGAAGAAATAAACCAGGCTCTGAGGCTGAGGCAGAGCTCATGGCTGCAGTGTGGGAGAGAGGGGGAGGATTCGAAGGGCTCTGAAGTGGAGTCCATGGGAACCGCTCACAAAGCACCTACCCCCATGCATACTTGGATGTTTGGTTTTGGGTAGACATCAGCTTGGCTTGAGTAGTGAGGTTCCGTTTCTCAATTTACAGGACTGGTAACCTAGGATCTGAATTTGAGTTCAGCCAGTACCACCAACTTGTTGGGAAAGTCACTTGATGTGTTTAGGGTCTGTTTCTTCATTTCAAAATACAATGAGTGTGTTAATCGGTAAACAGACAGTCCCTAAGGCCTCACCCTGCTCTCCAGTTCTACGACTTGAGGAAAGGTAAACATCTGAAGCACTGTTCCTTGGAGGCAGCAAATGTGTCTCCACTTTTCATCTTCCTTTGTGGAGGCCAGGCTCTCAGAGGCGGCCAAGAGCGGGGCTGGCCACGAGGAGAAGAGGATCAGAAGGATCTAGGTTGTCGGGCTTCTGAACTACCTGGCCCGTGATTCCCACGTGTCCGACAAGCTCCTCTCTACAGAGGCAAGCATTGGACAAGGGTCAGGGGATAACCAAAAGGGAAGCTGGAGGCCCAGAGGCTGCTTCCAGGCTATGAGGAGGAAGGGATGTTCGAGGTAGGAAAGGAAGGAGAAAGAAAGCACAAGAGTGGGGGTTCTTTTCTGTCTCTACTGTTATTTTTTTAAGCTAGAAAGGATAATTTTAAAACTTTTGTGAAAGGAGTTCTTAAACAGAGTTTGCATGCTTGATACCACCAGCACACAGAATTCCCCCTCACTCCTCCTCTACTTCACATTTTCACAATACCTATCACACACATGGCAAGAAACATTGGCTTAACTTCATTTACTATAGAGCAAGTACCCACTGGGCACCCCTGCTTCCGACGTGTGAAATGCACAGGTTGTGCATCTACAACAAGGTTCAAACAAGAGATTCAGGCCCTGTGCTGTGCTCCTCCGTTTCCTGATGTTCTGGATGTCAGTATGTCTCAGACTCAGAGAAGAAGGCAACTTCCTGTTTTAGGTGGCTTGCTACAATCTTCTCTTCCTTTCTGAACTCCCTGCCCCAGCCAAACCTACACAAAATAAGGGAAGAGAAACATACTAAGAATAGGAATTTGAAGAATCCCTGAATGATAGCAAGCAGAGAGAAGCAACCAGGGCAAGTGCCCATGCCAAGAGGGGGATGAAAGTCTCGAGATGGTTGGAAGCAACACAGCATTAGTCATCTCATTGCCGTGGGAGAAGTCAGAAAGGCTAAATCTCTACACCAAACAGAAGGACGCGGGGTGCAAGGCTTAAGGCAAGGAGGGAGATTGAATTCACTTTGCAGGGCAGAGTTCTCAAGGCCGGTGACATTGGGAGGATCAAGGACTCACCACAGCCAGGACCAGCGCACTGCCCATAGCACATTCCATGCCTTCCCTGTTTTTACCGAAATCAGCACATATTCCAGCAACAGCACCTCCCGTCCACTTCCTCCATCAGACTGAAAGAACAGGCAATAAGCAGACAAATGGTTGTTCAGTGTTACAGAGATGGGTTCAATCCAGAATCACCAAACATTTCACAAAGAATGCCACCATGAACATCAAATAAAGAAACAAAAGAAAAGAGGCTCAACAGACAGAACAACTCAAATCAGAGGAATCAGAGCCAATGGGGCAATGAGAATAGGACTTTATATGTAGGTTTCATGTCCACAGAGATATAAAAAAATACTTCAGTCATGAACAAGACTAGGAATTATGAGACAAGCACAGAGCTGTGAAGAAAGACCCAAGTAGAGATCTTGGAAATGAGAAGCCACTGGGCAATGGTCTTAGGTCAAAATTATCATGAAATGAGGTAGAGGAAGCTGATAAGGCAAAAACAAACCAACAAACAACCAACAGTGCCAGCGAGAGAAGCCCCTGGCTGCAGGGTATTTTGAGTAAGGGAAAAAAGATGTTGAGAAAAAAACATGCTAAGTGTACGCCCACTTCAAAATCCAACTAAAATGTGTTTTTAGAGTCTATTATGCTTGTGTGATCACCCTATATGAATTAAGCATATGCAGTGTCCCCTCCAGAGACCATGAAGGAGAAGACAGGATTTAGCAGGAAACGCAAAGGATGCAGAAGTAGAGAGGAAAGGAAGGAGTACCACAACGCAGAGGAACGTGAAGTATTTGGCAAAAGGGGACTCATGGTGGATACTCATGTTGGGAAGAGTATGAAAAATTGCAAGTATTTATTTTCAAAGATGTTTTCTTAAAACTAGGCAACTGAAAGGACATTACTATAATTTTTGAAGCTATAAACACACAGTTGAGTCTATTTGACAAAGTAGGACAAGAAAATCCAGGAAGAGGTTTTTGCACTACCACATCACATTGCTCAAACATGCCTGAGAGTGAAAACAAACTAGATTTATATCTGCCTTTCTAGAAACCTAAAAAAAAAAATTCCAAAATACACAACATTTTAGACTTAATCTCTGACAATATTTACTGCATTATGTCCGTTCTCTTTCTTTTCTTTTTTTCTTTTTCTTTACAGCTGAGCACACAGTTAGATAGCTCAAGTATGATAAGCACCTGATTGAGGCTAAACATTTGTTCTTTTCTGCACACCAAATGATTTCCATCCTTGTTGCAATTGTGTTAAGTTTATGAAACCTACGTTTCTTATCACTGGTATCAGCACTTTCATTTTTCTGTGGGGGAAGAATGCAGTGAAATATTCAAACAATTGTACTAACACCACTAGGACAAAGCAGGCAGCACCCCTGGAACCAAGAAGCTGTCTGGTGGGCAGCACGGCTCGTGATGACTCATTCATCAAGGCGGTACACAAGGCCAGGTTTGGCGTTTGCAAAGTGATTTCCGTGGAGTGCGCTGGGGGATTTGTGGACTGTGAAAGAGTTGAACATACAAAGGTTGAGGATCATCTGTGTGGGTGTAAGAATTTGGCTCACTGTGAAATGGGGCAGGCTAAATGAAGAAATGACAGAATTTGACAATGTAACAAACTGTCAGGCAAGGTGGGTTGAGAAAAGCAAGAAAAGACAGAAACATAATTTTAATATTCAAATATACAACATTCCCGGAGTCCAAGAGAGTCTGATTCTCCTTGTCTCTCCAATCATTGATTGACTCATTCATTGATTTATTCATTCATGTATTCATTGCCTCATCCTAAATATCAAAGATTACCTCCTATATGCATTATTAATTTCTGCCTTCAGGGAGCTTACATTTTAGTGGGGAAGCAATATCAGGTGATTATGGCAGCTGATCTATGCTAGGAGCTATCAAACTATTTTTAGGTATTGGACTCCTCTCTGCCAATGAACTGCTACATTGAAGATTTATCAGTGTATACAAATGGAGCTGCTCTTTTGGGGGTGGGAGATGGCGTGTAGGAGCTCAGGATGTAGTCTTGCGCTCCTTCTCATGGCCGTTCACCCTCTCTCTTCCCTTCACCCTCCTTTTCCTCTCTTCCCTTTTCAAATCATCAAAGATTGGAATACAAGTATACTATAGTCGTGGTTTGGTATTTATTGAATAAAAATAAACACTTTCAATTCTTAATTTTACAATGGCAAGAGTTTGTCATTTCCAATTTGTCTGCCCACTGCAAAAATGAATGATTTCTCAGTTGAAACCTGCTCATGAGAATTTCCCACTGCCCCATACCTCATACTCTTCTACCTGAACAGACAACTGCCTTCCTCCTCAGGAACCATGGAAAAGTGGGAATATTCTAACACAGAACTACAGCGAGGAGTAGCATTTATCCAGCAGCTTCTGAGTGCCTAGTTCTGTGCTAGAGGCTTAAAACAGGTCATCTCATATCATCTTCACTGACAAGCCTGCCAAGGACAGATGATAAGAGAACTGTGTGGAGGCAGAAGCAAAGTCTCAGAGAGGTAAGGGGCCCAAGGCCACCCAATTCCTGAAAGAGACGGGATTCAAACCCACATCCTCCTAGGTCTTATGTGCACACTGCCACTGCCTCCTGTCTTCTTACTGCTTTGATGGGTCTCTCTCTCTTGCTCTCTCATACACACATGCACACACACACACGTGTGCACACACACACGTACACACACACATGCACACACACATGCACACACATACGTGCGTGCACACACACGTGCACACACACACATGCACACACAAACACAGCTCTTTGCTTGAAAATACCCTCTCCTGATGTTAAACACTTTGAAAATGCACGTTTACTGTCTCCTCCTCCCTGCCTGTTGTCCCAGGCTGCAGCTGCCACGCCTGATGCCACAGTGTTAATGTGCCAAAAAGCTGTTTTTCCTCTACTCTAATAAACATGTTTCTATTCATTTGCAAGTTGGTGTGTCTGTTTATTTGATGGGCTCATACTATTTGAGGATGCCCAGATAATGTGTTAACCCCTCCGACACCAGGGCTCGCCAAGTGCCAGCCTCAGCCCTGGGCATGCCGGCCTCACCATGCTCAAAGCTAGTCTCAAGGGAGAGGCGGTGTCTTTGAGAGGTGAAACATGCAGGTGAGTGGGGTGAGGACCATAATTGGAACAGCTGCGTTCATTATCCTAAAACAAATTTAGTGCCAATAAAAGGTGTTCAAGTGAGAAGATTTGAGAATGAAGATTGACAGTCAAAGAAACAGCCATGTATGATCCCGCCTCAAGGCCAGCCCCATCCTTTGCAGTCAGCCGCACTCCATTCCAAAGCTTAGCCAGGAACTCGGACACTCTTGGATTTAATCCACTGATCCTGCTAGCTTTTCTTTATCAAACCCTTACATAGGGCTGACTACATCGCTTTAAGAGGTTTACAAATAATACCTCATTTACTCCTCATACCGACCCTATGGGGTACATACTAACATCACCCCCACCCCTTTCACAGATGAGGAAACTGAGGCACAGAGAGTTTAAATGACTAGATCAAGGTTTCACAGCTAGTCGGTGATGGATCCAGGGTATGAAGTCAGGGAGTTAACCACAATGCCATGCTGGCTATTGGCCCAAGGGTACTTCTTTACATATGTCTTGAGACTATAAACTAGATAACAAAAATTTTAAATTCCTTTCTAAATAAGTTAATGAGGAAAGGCCTGACCTAGCAGCTGAGTACACACACTCTGCAGTCAGTCACTTTTTTCAGTGTGACTTTGCATTAGTTACTGACTCTCTAACAGTCTTGGCTTCCTTATCTACAAAATGGGGGTGATGATAGCACACTGTGATGGTAAAATGAGGTAATTCGGTTAAGGCCATTGACACCGTGACAAATGCCCTATAATGTACAGTAAGTGTCACCTGTGTTATTATTGTTATTGTTAATGGCCATCACTGAGTGTGCAATACCCTTGACAAGACCTTTCAGAGGATTGAGGAAAACCCAACCAAATGAAACAAAAATAAACACGCACAACATACTCATTCAGTGTGGATTCCAGCTATTGAAAACCGCTGTTACATCTGCATTGCCAGCAGAAAACTGAATGCCTACATGTCCACAGCAGTGATGTCCCTGGAAGGTGCACCACCTGACCATGGGCAGAGCACCATAAACACCCTGCTGCTACCTTCCAGCCTTGTGGGGTCTCTGTGGGCCCTGCTTCTTACCCACTCACATCCCGTCACCTCCTACTGCATCCTCGCACCAAGCCCTTGGAATGCCTCACCAGGACCACCGTCTCATCCCTTGACTCCTCCCTTAACCACAGATAATTCATTCTGAGCTCCACTCCAGGCAGGAAGGGTATCTGATCATTTTGCACATCTTCCATCTCAATTCCATCATCTAAGGGAATTATGTGCCTAGGTTTGCTATAAACTAGATGGATACTTGGGTTAGCTTTTGGAATGCCACCAGTACTCCCTCAAGAGATTCACTTTTTCAATTCAAGATTGATAATGCTTATAAATCTCAAGTTCATTAGTTAGTATATCCCCTGCTGCCCCTCCTTCCTCTCTCTCGGGTCTAGATTGACTGTACTCTATATTTAGAATATGGAATACACTCTATTCCACCAGCTACCAGTATAGTCAAGGAGATGATGACATTCCTCTAACTCATTGCGAGCTAACTCTGCCTCCATCCATCTGCCTCTACCTAACATGGGAATTTGCTCTGGGCTCTTCAGAAACAGATTTCACATCAAAGTGTATTCACAATGATTTGGCTATTTTCGCTGTATATGACTACAAATCAGAATCCACTGTGTCCATCCAGGAGGAAGTACAGACATATGGCATTGTAGCTAAATCTACAGCTTTGTTTAAAGAAGAAACTCCAGTCAAGACTCTAAGGTGCTAATCCTGAGTCTCTTATGGAGTCCACACAGCTTGGCTATACAGCAAATCCCAGGCCGTTTTTAGACAGCAGGCTAAACCTGCACTGTGGAAACAATATTTTGATTTACTTTGTTTGTTTTTCTTCGAGACAGAGTCTCACTGTTTTGCCCAGGCTGGAGTACAGTGGCATAGTCTTGACTCACTGCAACCTCTACCTCTCAGGCTCAAGTGCTTCTCCTGCCTTAGTCTCTGGAGTAGCTGGGAATACAGGCACGTGTCACCACGTCTGGCAAATTTTGTATTTTTAGTATAGATGAAATTTCACCATGTTGATCAGGCTGGTCTTGAACTCCTGGGCTCAAGTGATCCACCCACCCTGGCCTCCCAAAGTGCTGGGATTACAGGTGTGAGCCACTGTGCCCGGCGACTTTTTTATTGGGTAGCTGCTATTTCTGCTATTGCAAATAGACCCTAAGATTCAGTGATGCTACTTTAGTGGAGAATTGGCTGCTGATCCTGGAAGGAAACCCACCAATTAGGGTAATCAGCACAAAAAAATAAAGAACATACATTAAGTGCCTTCTGTTTTAGAAAACACCTGGATTCATCAAACAAGATGAAACAAATAAAATAAATCCTATATCTGAGTTTTTGAAGTAAGAATTTACTTAATTTTGCAAGAAATTGATTTGAGAGGTTGGGTGGTAGATGAAGAAAGAGTAGTTCATCCTCATTTTTTCATGTTATTTCACCCTGATAAGGTCTGCCTCCTGTCCTCATTAATCCCCCCCCAATCCAAGGAAAACACCCATCAGCTTGGTCTAGAATTCCAGAATCCTTTTCCTTTGCATTATGAAAGAGACTAGAGAGTCTCTGTAGCATGAATTTGTTTGGTGAGTATATGCTTTTTTTCCCTAGCCTTGGCAAGGTAAGAAGAGCAGCTGTGAGCATTGACAAGACCAGAGTTCTGTGCCTGGATCCGTTCTTCATCTATGGGTGGCCTCACAAGTCCTCTGCCTCATTTCTGTCACCTAAAGAATGACCATGTTCCCTGGTCAGGCCTTGGCATCAGGTAAGCCTCAGATCAAATCTCATCTCCACCACTTTTCAGTTGGGTGACCTTGGACACATTACTCAATCTCTCTAAGCCTGTGTCTTCATTGGTAAAGGAGGACAATGACAGCTACCCCCTCATAAGGCCATTGCAAGCATTATGCTGAATCATGCTTGCCCGGGGCTGAGATGCTCATTATTTTTGTTGTGATTGGTATACCACAGCAACTAGTGATATTGATGAAATGCAAGGAAAATGCAGTGGAAAGCTATCAAACACAGTACAAATAAGATGGGTAGCACTACAAATGCAGTATTTTGTTGTTGTTGTTCCATTATTGTTATTTTACCTCTTAGTTTATGTCCATTTTAGAGGTGACAAGAGACACCACAAGAAAAAAAATCCAGAGATTCCTTCTTTTACTTATATGGAGCTTCGACACAATTGAGAAATACACATTTGCTAAACATTAGTAAAAGTTTAAATGAGGATTTACACACACACACACACACACACACACACATATATACACTGAGACTGGAAAATATGATTGTGAAGAGAGAATTAATTCTACTATTCCACTTGCCCCCTAGAAAAAAGAAAGGAAAAATGAGGGAGTTCCCAAATCAAATAACATTTCCTTCAAATACAAAACTTGGAGTGAGTAAGCAACTGACTTTCCCATTTGGTGCCTTAATTCCTGTCTGTTAGATTTCCTGCTATTTTTGCCTGAAAATGTTATTATCTATCACTCTTCTGGAATGAACAGGGTGCAGTACATCTCTCTGAATCTCCCTCTCCCTCTTCCTTGCCCTGCTAAGCATGGCAGAGCTGAGGGCTGCTGACAGGATTCACATTTTCAACCAATAAAGTACCATTTACACTATGAATGCCAAAGAAGAGTGGTGGGTAGTGGTATTCAAACATCACTGTCTAAGGGGGAAAAGAGACCAGGACTCCCAAACTTAGAGAGAATGCCGGAATGCCAGTGTCCAAGAACATAAAAAGGAGGAAGTGAAAAAGGGAGGGTTCCAATTAGCATTCATGTCAGTTATTCCTGGTGAAATTGTGGGATCACAGCTTTGTAGATTAAGGATTAAGAGCAAATTTGGCTTTGTAAATCTCCCTCCTTGGGATAAATATCTGTTGAGGATTTTCTACACCAGTCACATATTTCTTTAACACACCAATATTTTTACTTTCCTTTAATAATTAGCTTCTATATAAAAAGCCTGTTTGCTATTTTTTTGCCCTACATTTTAGAGGTAAAATGTCCACTGCCAATTTAATTAGTTCTCTTGCCTCCCACCTGTCTCTGACCTGGCATATGAGCACTGGGCCAACAGTGCCATCCCTCAGTGAGCTCACTGGTCAGTCTGGGCCCATTATTCTGCCAGCTTCCACAGAACTGGATCCAATCTTCAGAGATCATGGTGCAATAAGCAACCAGCTTTCATGCATTCTCCACAGTCTTTTCTGAAACAGACTCAGCACTTGATAAAGCTCACATATGGCTTTGTTCCTCACATTCCAGATCAGAACTGTAGACGGAGTAGTCAGATGAGCAGTGAGGAGTGGCCAGGGCTTAGCCAGCATTCTTCTGACACTGCTGTCTGAGGTATCCTCCTGGGGAGGAGGGGGCTCTTGGCATCCTGCGCCAGTCCTGCCAGCAGCTTGTCAGCCTGACCATCATCAAGGGCTGTTTGTCCAGGCAGTCAGAGCCTGGGGGACTGGAGTCACAGGAAAATATTAAGTGATATGCCAAGAAGGGTAAGGCTCCCTGTGGACAAAAATCTTACTTCCTTCCCTCCTGGTCACTATAGGCATTCGGTATCCCAGCAATTCCAGAACCCACACGGAGTGAAAACATAAGAAAAATATAAGTAGTTGAGATTGCAGATTCAAGATTCAGATTGCATCCTTCCAAACCCTGGCTTTAACACACAGTAGTGGTGTCATAATCTCGCAGGGCCTCAGTTTTCTCTTTTATAAAATCGGGATAATAATGGTACCTGCTTCACAGGGTTACTGTAAGGATTGAATGAGTAAGTATCTGTGAAGCAGTTAGAACAGGCATAAAAATATCATCACTGTCATATGTTACAAATAAATAAAGGTAGACATTATCTGTATTTTTCCACTAGTGTGACTGGGACTTTGAGACATAAAGTTACTGGACCAAAGTCACAGGGTTACAATTCAAATTGACATGTATCTGACTCCAGAGGGAAAATCTCTAACCAAGGAGCAAGGCATCTGTCTTGACCAAGGTCAGCCAACCCACTGGCACCAAGACATCCTTTCCGCCACCCCCAACATGCTGCAAGGCTCAGATTTCATCAAGTCCTCTTTATCAAGTTCCTATTACAAGACAGGTATAGTTATGCAGAAGAAGAACCAGACAAGGCTGGAGGCAATACATATAAGTATGAAAAGAAAACTGCCAGAAGCAGGCAAATAAGGCCAAAAGAGAAGAGACACTGGCCAGCCCTGCAAGCTCCGCCTCTGCCTCTGCTCTTGACATACTGGCCCTGCAGGTGTCTGTGTGCCCCACATCTGGTGGCCTGGGCACCTTTTGCTCACGGGCAGTTCTCTATCTTGCCTTTCTCCCTAGCTGCCTCCTTTTCATCCTCACAGAGCTTCCAGATGCCCCCATCTAGGCTTTGTCCCCCATACAACCTCTCAGAGTACACACCTCTCCTTGGAAGCAGAGATCTCAATTGGAAGCAATTGTTTGTGTAATTGCACGTTTTTGCCTGTCACGGTAAGATCTGTGAAGGCAGGGGCAGTTTCTCTCTTGCCCCACAGTGAACACAGTGCCTGCCATACAAAAAAAATCATTTGCCCAGCCCCTTTCCCCCCATTTTTGTTATGAATCAATTTCAGGAATTTCCAGAGCAAGAAAATCCTCGCAGGGGTGGGCTGGTTCACAGGGCTCTGCGGACCAGCCATGGAAGGTTCTGCTGCTGCAGGACAGAGCTGTGCTCACAGGCTACTCTCAGGGTCCTGGCTGTGAATTTCTCTAACCTCCCTCTCCAGCTGCTTGCCCCTGGCTGAGTAACTATTAGCCAGCCAGCTTCCCTTTGAGCAATGCATAGCAATAGGAGAAAGAGGAGCTCATCCCTCCCCCACCCCACCCTTCTCACTTCCCCAGTCCCCGGCCAGCATTTTCTCTCTAAACTCTAAAGTCACCCAACTGTGTCATGCTGCCAGTGGCCTCAGTTAGGTAAATGCCACTGAGCAAATTTCCAACTGCCTTTTGGGACAGCCCAACTCCGAAATTCAGTAAAGGTCAGTGGGAAAGCTGGGAGAGAGACACCGCATCCTTCAGAGTCACCTGCTCAGGAGGCTGCAGATCTTTGTGTATCAAAAACTGTTGGAGGGATCCCCTCATCCCCACAAAGGAGAATCTCAAAAATGAGGCATCGGTTTTCCCTAGAAAGTGGCTCCTCCTCCATCAGATCAGAGACATGTCTCACAGGCAAAAACCTTGGCGGCCACCCTCATGACTGAGCTAGACTGAAACGTCCCTCCTTGCTCTGTCTTTTCCCCCACCACGTTTTCCCACCCTGCACCCCTCGCTGAACACAGCATTGGTCCTCTTCCCCAGAGGTGTCACATCCCACCAGTCATGCTGCCATCAGGATAGGCAAAACTGATTCCAGGCGAGGGTGATAGAGCAATGGACATCTCATCTCCAGCCATGCTGATAACTCCCAGGTCACAGCCAAGGGCACACACCTCTCACTGACAACCCCTCCAAGAGATCCCACAGCCAATGTGTGTTGGAGGAGCTGATCCTCTGCTCACTAGCAGGGGTGCCTCCTGACTGCTCTTCAGCCTCACAACCGCATCCCTGCCCCAGCCCAGCCTCGCTTCCAGGGAGGTGACCGGCATGGATGAAAGGGCATGGCTCCCTCCTAAGGTGCGGTCAGTCCCATAGCATGAAGGGAAAATGTCCCCTTGCCTTTCTCCTCAGAACTGTGCCCTGTAGATGTGAGTCTCACAGTCTCCATGCCTGGGCCACCTGGGGGTGTCTTCCTCTGGGGGTCACTTGGAGGAAGTGTTGTTGTTGCTGTTTTCAGATATACTTTATGCTCTGTCTGTCTCACTTTTGTCAGATGTGTCTGATTTGCTCTTTTGTTTCTTGTCCTTAGGTATGTGAGGTGTGCGGCCTTAAAGTCAGGAGGCTACATCTCCCTCCAATTATATTTCCCTTCAATTACATTTCCTATGACCTGGTCACAGCTGAAAATTGAAATTCCCTTTTCCGGGCTCATAATTAACAGAAAATAAAACAAAATTCCTGAGCAGCAATGCAGCAGTCCTTCTCTCTCGGGTAAGGCAGCCTTGAATCTCCTACAGGGTAAGGGCCGACTCTTCAGAAGCCCCCGATCCAGTACCCCACACAAATAGGAGCAGAAGGAAAGAGTCCACGGTTTTCATGTAGCATCTGCTAAAACAAACAAACAAAAAAAACCAAACAAACAAAAACCAAACAAACAAACAAAAGCTCTGTAGTTCTGGAGTCTCTAGTTTTTGTTAGTTTTGTGTTCTTGTCATTGATACGGCTGGTTTTTGGTTTGGGGTGTCTGTCTGTTTTGAGGATGTCAGAATGAGAGTGCTGAGATCAGGCTGACCTCTGCTGGGATTCTCAATTTCTGGGTCCCCGAGCCACTGCAGTTGTATCTTGACACAAACATCAACTGTGTTCACACTACTTTCTCACACAAAGCTTCAGATAGACTCTGGAATTATGACAAGAAATGCAGAACCCTTTGCACTCTGAAGGGTGAGAAGAATCTGTTCTTTTCCTGTTTCTAGAGGCAAACACAAGAAAAGCTTCAATGGCTGTCACGGTTGTCCTATTAGTCCCCAGGAAGTACTGGCCCCTCTATTCTTGGTGCTAAAGAATGACTTAACAATTCCCCTCACAGGGACCAGAAATGTATTGATCGTGTGGACCCAAAGATCTTTACAAACTACAAAATACAATCTGTCTTCTCTCTTTGCAGGAGGCTCTTGGGCCCTGCTTTGCAGCTGAAGGGAGGGAGGAGGTGGCAGCATGGGGGCCATTGTTGTCCAACAATGCGTTCCTTCACATTTGGCAGCAGAGAGGAACCCCAGGTATCGGTCAGGCAGCAGTGTGATCTGAAGTTCTTCTGTACATCCCTAGATTTTGAGCTCATCCAAAAGACAGATAAAGAAGGAATGGTCTCTTCTTTCTAACAGTTTAAACATAGCTAAGCAGAGCAGGCATGCAAGCAGAAGCCCATGTACACATGCAGACATGCGCAGCTATATATATATACATATATATATATATATATATA
>NW_016805314.1:1733790-1743839 GCF_001698545.2 Rhinopithecus bieti | reverse complement strand
TATATATATATATATATGAAAGTTAATAGCAACTAATTACAAGTGAAATGCTAAACTGGGTAGAAAGTGAGGGCATTAGGGATTGAAGGGCAATGCAGCTCCACACTAAGATGTTAAGTGGGTCGTCTACCCGACTTTGACCTCAATAGGAGGTCTCACACAGGTCAAGGATGTAATAAGAGCCATAAGACAGAAAACTCTGGCTTTCCTAAATGAGGTTCCTACTCCTGATAGAGAAAGCCAGTTTTCTTCTCTCAGACTCAGAAAAGTTATGTGGAAAAAGTGGGGCCCAAGAGGAAGGAGGGCTGTGGAGGACATGTGTCTGTAGCTGAGCTTGTGAACGGCTCTGCCTGGTCACTGGGTCAAGAACAGAGCTGTGGCTAGGAGGCTGCTGTCGGTGCAGAATGCCAGTGATGACCAGGCTCTAGCTGACTCCCCTGCCTCGCAGACCAGGAATCTTAGTTTTGAAAATGTGGAGCTTTTGTTTCAAAATAAGTAAGAGGTGCTGAGATTAAGCCTTTGAAGAAAACTGGCATTTGAATTGGAAGCACAGCTGACCGAAGGCTTAGAGACAACGTATTCATGAGAGATACTTAGGAGTCAGCATCAGGCTGGCCTGGAGCCTTTGCTTGAAATTTGACCTCAACACTGAAAGACTATTTGGTTAATAAGACAAAATATTCGTAAGGGATATTGAGAATTTAGCATCAGGCTGGCCTGGAGACTTTGTGCGAAATTTGACCTCAACATTGAAAGAGCATTTAGTTAAAAGGAGAAACTTCCCTTCTGAGCACTCAGTGTCAGAATCCTGCTCACTCCTCTTAGCATGAATGATATTCACGTCAGATCCCAGCCTGTGGGGGCACACAAGGCTGGATGGAGGCAAAGAAGGCTAAAGCAAACACTTGGGAAATAGGCAGACCTACATTACATTCCAATTCCAGATCTGTGTGTTAGTCACCACATGACCACGAACAGGAAATGATCTCTGAGCCCAGGTTTCCATGGGTAAAACGGAGATTAACCTTGAAATTCCTAGGGCTACTGTAAGGACTAAATACGACAGATCTCAGGGTAATTCCCGACACTGAGTAAATACTCAACATGAGAAAATAACTCGGTGACAGACAGATAACAGACAGAGTAATGATTTATAAATAGGTGATAGATATATGGTAGATAAATAGTAGATAGATAGACAGTTAGATAGACAGATAGATAGGTAGAGTGAGCCAGTGCTCAGCTGTGTTCTCTGTTCCCCACCACAAAGGCCCCTTGCCTTTCTCTAAAGAGTGCCTTGTATCCACTTGTATCCATCCTACATGCTGCCCAGGAAGACATGAGGCACACAGGGGAATGTTGCCTGGGAATGATCTATTATCTGTACTCAGCATGTTCCCGGAAACCTGTTGTCCCCAGGAGAACAGGTGAAAGCCTGACACTGTCAAAAAAGTGGGGGAAGTTTCCTGCTTAATTTTTTTATTAATGGCATTAAAATTTCTTTGCATAAGCCATTAATCATTAGGTCATATGAAAGGCTTCTGTTTATTCAGAAAGTATCATAAGTCACAGCAGCAAAGATGTATGACTTCTCCATTGGCCAGTAGAAGTGCTGTGTTGTTATGTAAAGGGGTGGGGGTTTTTTTTCTTTTCCTTTTTCCTATTTATTTTTACTTAAAACAGCTCACTTTAACAAATATCTATTCAATGCCTTCAACAAAAAATAAATACAATATGGTTTGTCTTGTGGAAGAGCTCAGGATGAGAGCAATAATGACAAAACATCATGAACTGTCAGCAATGGCTGTGCACATGCTAGTCCAGTCTCTGTGCCGAGCACTTCATGCATATTATTTTACTTATCTTATTTAATCCTCATTACCATCCTAGGAAGTAAGCCCTATTATTATCCCCATTTTGCAGAAATTGAGGCTTGAATATGTTGAGTAACTCACCCGAGGTCATACGGTTTAGATGGTTATAGTCTAAAAGGGGAAGGGATGACAGAGAAATGCACAGATAAAATTCCATTTTGGAGTTTTTATATAAACAACTCTATTTTTACACACAACCTATGCAGAACGAGAACAGCAGTCTTCACTCATTGTTTACTTTTCCATCCAAAACAACACAGCTCCAGGTCCTCGGACAGAAAGATTTCCAGAGACGGAAGAAGCTCAGAAAGAGCTCAGAGAAAAGGGTCACCAGTTCCAGGGTCTCTAAGAAAGTTAGCTAGGAACACCGACATACACGGCTGCCACGTCCCACGTGCTGTGTCGCGGAAAAAGAAAGAGTCCAGAAAGGAAAACCTCAACCCTGCTACCATTGACTGATGCTGAGAAATGGACTTTGAGGAAACCCTGTCTCTGATCTAGCTGCACTCATATTTGGGAGTTAAGTATATCCCATACCTTTCTGGTCGGACCAAACCTAAGACAATGGTGGATGAGTCATGAAATAGAATATTAAATTGCCATTCATATCATGTCTGAAAAATAAATACTTGCCTAGAAGACCATAATAGTATGTTTGTAAAAGAAGCCAAATATAAGGGAATACACAAAAATAATAACCTCAGATATCTCTACATGTAGGATAATAAATGGGAAAATGTTATTAATTTTAAAAGTACAGTCTAATTATCAATACATTTGTAAGGGCAGGCTCCTTCACTCCCAGCTCCTCCCCCTCATTCCTCTGACTTCTTCCTTCTCCACTTCACTTCTTTCTCAACATCATCTTCTATTCCACTTCTTTAAAAGGCGACTGCCTCCCAGAACTGCCAACACTTAACCCTTTAATAAGTACAAAGAGATGCGCAACTGCTTATCACAAGAGCACTGTATCCCAATAATAAACAGAGCGCAACAGACAGCCTGATACGAAACACTAACGCTGTTACTAAGGATTTTTGCATTGATGTTCATCAAGGATATTGACCTGACATTTTCTTTTTTTGTTGTATCTCTGCCAGATTTTGGTATCAGGCTAATGCTGGCCTCATAAAATGAGTTAGGGAGAAGTCTCTTCCTTTTCCATTTTTTGGAATATTTTCAGTAGGAATGGTAGTATCTCTTCTTTGTACCTCCGGTAGAAATCAGCTGTGAATCTGTCTGGTGCTAGGCTTTTTTTGGTTGGTAGGCTATTTATTTCTGTCTCAATTTCAGAACTTGTTATTGGTCTATTCAAGGATTCAATTTCTTCCTGGTTCAGTCTCGGGAGGGTGGCTGTGTCCAGGAATTTATCCATTTTGTTTAGATTTTCTAGTTCTTCCTTCATCACACTGTGGTCTCTTCCACTAGGCAGTGTCCTATGGAGTTGTGCTCGGGAAAAGCACTGGGAGCTCAGGGATAAAATGTCACTAGAGGACATACACTGGCAAGGGTCCCAATGTGGTGGCTGTTTCCTATCACACCCATGAGAGCAATGGGGCAGCTTGTTGACTCTTGTTTCCCAATTTTCTCCTGCATCTTCATCTTCCCTCAGTTGTGGGCCACCTCAGGAACATGGAAATAAGAAAATATATGGACTCACGAGAAGACCCACAAAGAGGTGCGACTGGAGGAGGAAATTCAGAAGAGGTGTCCGCCTCTTGAACAGACACATCTACTGAATTCTACAATTTATTTTTCTTTTTGGCCTCAGATTTCCCAACTGTGAAACACAAAGTTTCTCACTGACTCTGATTTCCAGGCATTGCAGGAAAAAGGTAAGCCATAACTTACAAACGCCTTACATTTGCATGAAAGAGTCACACAGACAAACTTATTATCACTTGAGCTCTGTTCTTGGCAGAGGTCATTGAGACTGAAGGGCCACAAGTTATAGAATGACCTTGTGGTAGGCAGTGCATAAGGCCCATTTCAAACAATAACACACACACACATACACATACACATGCACACACATACACACACACATAAGATAGCAAATAGCACATACAGAGAGTACACACATACACGGATGCCCACACACGTACCTACACACACAGGAATCACACATGCACACACGAGTACACATGCACATACCACTACACTATTACACATGCCACACACCATACCACACACACAGTACAACATACACGATGCCACACAGCAAGACACACACAGCAACACGGATACACGATGCACAACACCATACACACACACATACACATGCACGACAGCATACACATGGCAGCACTGACATACACATACACCAGTGCACGACACATGACACACAGAGAGGTACACAGGTACACGATGCAGGCACAGCAGTACGACACACACACTACACGATACACATGTAACACACATACACACACAGATACACATAGCACGATGCCACACACATGACACACACAACATTCACAGATACAATTACAGACGAGTACACACATGACACATGCACACACGGTAGCACACACATACGAGGCATACACATGCCCCACACACATTACACACACACAAGGTACATACACATACACATGCACACACAGTACACACACAAAGTACACCATGCACGACCTGAGCATACACATGCACATACATGACAGACACAGTGGACACATTTCACAACTCATACACACACACATACACATACACAGTTGCGACACACCATACACACACACGGCACCATACACGTGCACACACATACAACGCACCACACGATTACACATACACATGCACACACATACACACACACATACACGATACACGATGCGACACACAAGCACACATACGAAGTACAAATCGACACATACAGAGAGGTACGACCAGGCGATACACATGCACACACCAACCGCACGACCAGTACAGCAGACACATGCACAGCACATGGACACACAACACAAGGTACACTACACATGCAACACACATACCACGACACACAGTACACATACACACGATGCTACACAGTACACACACTATACATGCCACATACACACAAAATGCCACATGACAGCATATACAGACAGTGACAAGCATGTATGACACACAACACACGACGCATAACGGTTACAGCATGCCACACACATACACACAGCATAGGCGATACAAATGACAGGCATACAGAGGAGGTACACACATGCACACATGCACACAACGTACACAGCACAAATAAGCACGATACAGATACACATGCACACACATACACGACACAAGGAATACAGGCGATACCACAGTACACATGCACACACATACACGACACAAGATACACATACACATTGCACACACACTACACACACACATACATACAAATACACATACACATGCCACAGCACATACACATGCACACACGTACACACCAGCGATACATAGTACAAATACAGCATACAGAAGTACACACATAGACACATGCACACACGTTACACACACATACATACACTAAGCACAGGTTTACAGAGAGTAAACATACAATGCACACACGTTACCACGAGTAGCACGATACATTGCACATTACACACAAAGTGCACATACACATATACAGACATACACACATGTATACACACACACACACATACATACATACACATACCCATACACAGAGATACACACACACACACATAGTTGGTGTCTGCCTTCTTAAAATGCTGAGATGGCCGTAATGCCATTTATCCCAAGATTGGGCCTTCTTTAACCAGGAGAATGGTTCTCAGGACAAAGTGACATTTTCCAGATGACATATTTCATACCACCAAAACTCTGTATTCTTTGAATGAATTTTCAATATGACCTCTCTCCTCTCCCTTCCAGACACCACATGACACTACCCAACAATGGTAAGTCCCCAGACTTCCCATGAATGTCTGATGCTGTGGCTTGCTTGCCTCTGCCAGCTCATTCTGAAGAGAACACTTGAATCATGTGCTTGAGATGACCCAGAAGCAGAGGCCAAGAGCCATAAAGGGTGACCACTTTCCAATCTTGCAGAAACTATAACTGAACCCAAATCAACAACCTGTAAAAACTGGCTGAGTCAGGGTCTATGGCCCCAAGTAGGGCCACTGTGCACCCAGGTCTCTTGCTTGGCTACACCCTGGACTTCAATAATTGTACAGTGACAGAGGATGCAGGAAGGGGCTTGATGAGCTCTTGACAGTTGGTTGAAAGCAATCTCCCTCAGCTGAAATGCACATGGCTCTTATTTGTTAAAGTGTCCTTTGTTAAGGGACAGGTGGTTAAAATTGCTCCTTTTGCTTCCGACAAACTCATTAAACAGAACACATATTGCTTGAAGGAGGAAGAATTAGGTCAAATCTTAAAACCGAGCTCAGGTCCTTAGTGACCACGTAGGAGCTTGCAGAAAGACTAACCAAAGCTAAGGAGTAGCAAGAACGTGAGACTAAACCTAGGATTCCTCCACTACCACCAAAAAGCTGTCTTCCACCCAACCGTTGGCCATTAGAATGATGGACTAGGATTCCTCAACTGCAATTTTATGCTACAACATCATAAGAACTGCCCTTGCCTCTAGAATGTATTCAGTTTAATCAAGGCCTCTTCATACTTCCACTTAGTAACAGAGGCATAAATCAACAGTAATAAGCTGAGAAAATGAAATATGGCTCTAAAACGTTTATTTTGTGCAACTACTATATACCAGATAGAGTCCTACAAACTAGGGATATAAGATGAACAAGAGATACTGTCTTTATGGAGATTTGATGTAATGGAGATGGCAGACATTATATACAATGTCATAACAGATGTTACATAAATAATTGTTTAATTAAAAAAGTAATCTAGCTTTGTGTATCCTATCTATTCTACCCTGCCTTATATGGTCTGTACAACACTTGACTGTGACAGAACACTGTGAACAGGTATTTCTGACCATGATGTCTGTGAGCTTCTGATGGCAGGACCCATCTCATACCCAATTTTGTTCCCAGCTCTAAGCTCAAAGGCTCTTTGTTTAGGGTAAGAGAATCCTTTCTGCTCTTGGAGGCAGACAATGGCAGTGCCCAACAGCGAGAGCCTTTTCACTGAAGGTGTCCAGGGAAATTTCAGCATAACATTAAAAGCACTCATTGAAAAGAGGGATGCTGTGGAAAATCCCAGCATCTGGGACATTGAAAAGGTTGGGCTCACATCAGCTTTTTGTTTTGTTTTTGTTTGGTCAAATTGTTCCTCTTCGGCAACACATCTGGAGCCCATACAAATATCTGATTGACCAGCAGGAAGTGTAAACCTCCCTTGAGCATTTCCGGCCCCAGCAGCCATAGCTGCTCTAGAAATGGGGCCATTGTTCTACGGATACATGGGCCCGGCTCTCACAGAACAGGAAAGAGGGATTGCGATTCAGCATCTATGATCAAAGCAAAACACCTCCTGTAGGTTCTGACCCAAATGCATTCCTCATTTGGGGTCTAAAGGAAAATGTGTAGACACATACCTGCGATTTGAAGTGTAAAAGGGAGATGACATTGTGCCAACCTACTGCTTACTCATTTAAAACAATACACAGCCATAAATTTAACAAGTTCAATAGAACGCCAGGCCTTCATAATAATTAGCTTACAATCCTGGTACTCAATCCTCAGGTTGGAAATCTAAGTGATAACTCAAGACCACTAACAACATATAACAATAGTTATTGTTTCACAGCTCATTAACATACTGATACATGACACTTATTTGATCTTCTCAACATGACAGGTATTCTCCCCATTTTACCTATGAGGAAACTAAGCCTCAGCATGGTTCAGTGACTTGCTGAAAGTCCCACTGCTAGTAAACGTGAGAGCCAGAAGCGAGCCTCAAGTCTTATGCTTCCAAAGGCCACAGTTGTTCCACTACCATTCAGGACAGCCCAGCAACTCAGCAGTAGTGGGGGCTGTTTGACCCAGATGCTGTCGTCAGCCATGATCCTTCCTCTGCTCCCATTTACCATGGAGAGAGAAGCAAGACTCCTAAATCTTGGATTTTCTAATGATTGCACGTTCATGCCCACTGAGAGACAGAAATATATCTTGGGGAATTATAGTTTAATAATCCCACAAGTCAGCACATTAATGCCCAGAGACAAAAATAAAATGTATGACTGACTAAATATGCTTAAGGTTTTTCTGAATACATTTGAGGGAATCTGATGAACAAAAGTCCTTTGCTATCACAATGTTAGAGTGAGTCTCATAAGCATTCTTCACTTCCACATTCTTGTCTTCAGATACACTTGGCTTCTCCTCTGGTTTTTTTCCCATCTCCTTCCTTACAAATGTAAAAAACAAGAACAAAATGGAACAAAAATGATATCCCCAAAACAAACCACTCCTCACTTGCTCTCTCTCTCTCTCTCTCTCTCTCACACACACACACACACACGCGCGCACGCACACACACACAAAACAAAAGGCAGAGCAAAATAACAGAAAGGTACAGGTGACACGTGTGTTTCACACAAAGTTTCTAATCCAGAAAACGTAACTGCAAGACTTCTTTTAAATGTTGGGTATTGAAGACTCCAGCATGCTTATTTTATGAACAAAGGGCAAAACTAACATTTGCTAGATGTCTACTAGATGCCAGGAATTGTCTTAGGTACTTCCGCAAATATTAACTAATTTAATCTTCATAACACCGTGGAACTAGCTATGACCCCCTTTATTAAACCAATAAGGACATTGAGTGTCAGGCAATTTGGTCATGGTCACATAGCTGGCCAGTGGTGAATTGATGTTCAGAATCCTAATCTGAAACCAAAGCACATGCACAGATAAAAATCCTTAAGACTTGAACAGGTTAATTAGGTCACCTATTGACAGAAGTTATGATTCAGCAAAGAGGTTAGAAAAGAGGAGAGCAGAGCAGGCTTCGTTCTCACATTTTAATGGCTACAAGTGTTATAATAGACTGTCCACAACTCCCTAAGCCTGGGGATGGGAGTGGGAACAAGGCCCCTTAGCATAAGGAGAAGGATCACAGGGAGACCTGGGAGAAAGCAGGTAGCACCTGGGATCAATTACTTGTTCATATCAATATCGCCAACATTTTTTTGTCATGGGGCTGTTCCTAATCTTAGGTTAATGAAATAAGAAATGCCTTCAGGTGTGCTGAGGAACGTGCAAGCTCTTCTTAAAAGTGTCACCCAAACTGCCCCATTCCTTGGTGCATGTTGCTTTCACTGGTGTCTTAGAATCCTTCAGAAATATCCATCCTACTTCCCACTTGACCTCCATCCTAGTTAATGGAGACCCATTGCTATGGCCCATTTCCCAGACTAGTAAACTGAGATACAAACAGAAATAATAGTAAGCAACTATAATATTTAAAGTGGCTCGTGTCTGTAGTCCTACCACTTTGGAAGGCAGAGGTGGGTGGATTGCCTGAGCTCAGGAGTTCGAGACCAGCCTGGTCAACACAGTGAAACCTCGTCTCTACTAAAAACACAAAAAATTAGCTGGGTCTAGTAGCATGCATCTATAGTCCCTCAGCTACTCCAGAGGCTGAGGCAGGAGAATTGCTTGAACCCTGGAGGCCAAGACTGCAGTGAGCTGAAATCACACCACTGCATTCCAGCCTGGGCAACAGAGCGAGACTCCGTCTCAAAAAAAAAAAAAAAAAAGAATAATAGCTGCTTTGGGAATGACTTTCAGGTGGTTATCTTAGCTGACCCTCACAAATTCTTGATTAGGTGAATACGGTAGATTTCATGGTAATTTACTGGTAAGGAAACTGAGCCACAGAGAGATAAAGTAAATTAATTGGTCACATCTGCAACATGAGCATGGTGGTGACTTGCACATTCCTCCTGCTGCTGTCTTATTCCCACACCCCTGCCTTGGTGCCTGCCTGTGTTTGCTCCAGTTCAGGCCCCCTTTGGGCCCCTTTGTGCATTAAGCTCCCAGCCTCATCTGGTCCCTGAGTTGCTTGACCTCTGACCACCTCTGCAAAGGTTTCTCCGCTCATCTTCCTGGCCCTCAGGTCCTTCTCATTGAAGTCTGTTGGCTTCTGAGAGTGAAAGCAAAAGAAAACAGACAGGAAACAGATTCAGCAATCACTTGAGCCTAAGAGTTCAAAGCCAGCCTGAGCATCATTGTAAGAACCCGTCTTTCCAAAAAAAAAAAAAAA